>NC_092377.1:151972486-152076571 GCF_030028105.1 Mobula birostris | reverse complement strand
ATTTTGTGTGAGGACTTGGAAGTGAAATATTCTATTGTACATAGATCTTAAAAATCCTCCTCAATTCTCAAGCATTGAGAGGTATGCAGAGGAGTACAAGTGAGTCACGGAGATCACTTGTAAGGGAGGGTTAAGTATCAGTTGAGAGGAGACCAGTCTTGTGGATCATTAGGAAGAGATGGCTGAGTTTGACACTTAGGGTGAGACATAGTCTCAGCATCATTGAATCATAATTTTGCATGGACTAGATGGGGCGAAGTACCTATTTTTCTACTGTACTGCCTCATCCTACCTACTCCCACCTAGTCCAGAGCTTTCCATACCCTTCCCATCCATGTACTTATTCAAACTTCCCTTAAATTTTCATTCCAACCCACTTCCACCACTTCTGCTGGCAGCTGGCTCCATACTTGCACCATCCTCTGAGTGAAGAAGTTCTCCCTCAGGTTCCTTAAATATTTCATCTTTCACCCTTAACCTGTAACTTCTAGTTCTAATTTCACCCAGACTCAGTGGAAAAAGCCTGCTTCCATTAATTCTATCAATACCACTCATAATGTTGTAAACCTCTATCAAATACGCACTCATTCACTTGCACTGCAGGGAGTAAAGTATGGACACATTCAACCTTCCCCTATAATGCAGGTTCTCAATTCACAGCAACATCCTCGTAAATTTTCTCTGTATTCTTTCCATCTTATTGATATCCTTCCAGTAGGTAGGTGACCAAATCTAACACGATACATCAATTTGGCTTCACCAATGTATTACGAGGGGTAATTGATAAGTTTGTGCCCACAGTAGAAGGAGTCAATTTCAGAAAACCCAGCACATTTATTTTTTAAACATAGTCCCCTCCTACATTTACACACTTAGTCCAGTGGTTGTGGAGCATACGGATCCCTTCTTTGTAGAAGTCGGTGTCTTGGACCTCCAGAAAGTGGTCCACAGCAGGGGTGATTGATAAGTTCGCGGCCTAAAGTAGAAGGTGATAAGTTACACAGCTCTCGTTACATGCACGTGCAGTTCAACTCTTTGAGTGATTATGCAGAAAGTTTGAAGTTAATAACTCATCTCCTTCTACCTAGGCCATGAACTTATCAATCACCCCTGCTGTGGACACTTTCTGGAGGTCCAAGATGCTGACGTCTGTAAAGAAGGGATCCGTTTGCTCCACCGCTGCTCCACCGCTGGACTAAGTGTGTACATCTAGGAGGGGACTATGTTGAAAAATAAATGTGCTAGGTTTTTAAAAATTGACTCCTTCTACCCTAGGCCACAAACTTATCAATCACCCCTCGTCTACAACTTCAATATAACATCCCAACTCGTGTACTCAGTACTTTGATTTATGAAGGCCAATGTGCTAAAAGCTTTGTTTAGGACCCCTTCACCCTGTTTCATCACTCCCATGGATCAATGGATCTGCATTCCCAGATTCCTCTATTCCATCACAGTGGTCCAAATGATTATGGCCCTCGCAGCCAATTGGAACTGATTTGCCAAGATAGAGATCACAGGGACCAGTGTGGAGGTTGGCTGTCTCCCAAGGCAACACTGCTGGGAGTGTTCAGTTGGGTTATAACTTAATGTTCACCTATCAGAAACTGGTTCCCAGCCCCATCGTCTAATAACTGTTAGTTTAAGCCAAAGGAATCTCATTTGTCGTGTGATTACTTGCTTCTGCATGAGTACCTCATCTGATCTGAAGGCCATGGCTTGTGACAAACACATCTATGAGGTGGCATCCCCCTGTGTGTTGCAAGCTGGTGGACATCACTGCTCCGAGCTAGGTATCGCCATGGATTCACACAGAGGACCTGGAACGAAAATGATGGATGAATGACTGCACTATATGTGTCTGGTCACACTTTGCGGCCTGCTTTCTGAACAAGATCTATGGCACAGTTCACGTGAATGATCAACTAAGCAATAGCATTTCAGGACCATTGTGTTTTAAAATGATGTCTGATTGCATTGGTTTGTAGGTGATTTCACATTCAGCGTTTTGAGCAGAAATATGAGGAGGTATGAATGATTTTTGAAAATTCAAGCTACCTTGATCATAATTTCAAATAACAGAGTCACTGAGATGCAGAAGGTGGACATTTTGGCCACTGAGTATTCAACTGCACTTTACACACCAGTCCAAATGGCCTTTCACCTCACGCTACCCTATAAATTACTCCCCATTGAGCACATTTACATGGAGTGCTGCCACAAAAAATCAGGATTCATCATCAAACACTCCCACCATCCAGGCCATGCATTCTTTTCCATCACTACCACCGCCACTCCAGGTTCAGGAACAGTAATTACCCCACAACCAGACTCATTTTCAAAGAATCTTTACAACATATGCTCTCCGTACTGTTTTTAATTGCAGTTTGTCTTATTTTGCATATTTGTTGTTTATCTTTATCTCTGCACAGTTTTTTTGTAAAATTCTATTGTATTTCTTTTTATCCTGTAAATGCCTGCAAGGAAATGAATTTCAAGGCAGTATATGGTTGAATATGTCAACAGAAATGTACTTTGATAATAAATTTACTTTGAACTTAAAACTTCACCAACATCTTCCCTATCATTTCCACACTCTTTGCAGTGAGCTTCAGAGTAAATAAGTTTTCCTTAAATTCCTCCTCCCATTATTTTAGTGTTCCCTGGGTTCCCCTTCTGAGCTCTATTAATCTTATGTCGCCTCTCAAAATCCAAATCCAAATATCTTTGCATCTCTCAAATACAAGGCAGTGCCCAGAGAGTGATCAAAAGGATTTCACCTTTCTGATAGAAATACATGGAACTCTTCTAAGTTGTCTGTTGTGTTGTACACCTGTAATGGGCTGGGTTAATCAGACCAAACTAGTTGAGTGTCCAGGAGATGTGGTTTTAGTGGACAAGCACAACAACATTACTTAAGCCTAATTTATTATCATAAAACAGATAACAAAAATAAACCACACAAAATACTACATAGCAAGTATAACACCCTGGTTAAGATTTTCAGACATCAATCACGATCCCGGCCCTGATTGAAGTCCAAAGAAAGTTCAAAAAGCAGCCCAGTATATCCACAAGCCTCACAAGTACAGACCAACCACAGGGCATACAATCTCTTTGATATTTTGTTTTTATGCCATTAACAAAGCCTGTCTTTTATTTCCCAAACACACCCTGTGTCCGTTAACACAGTTCTCATAAACCAATTAGACATTTTAATGGTCACTCTTAAGAGCATAAGAAATATGAGCAGGAGTAAGCCTTTTGGCCCGTTGAGTCTGCATCATCATTCAGTAAGATCATGGTTGATCTGGCCATGGTCTCATCTCCACCTACCTGCTTTTTCCCCATAACCTTTAATTCCCCTACTATGCAGAACTCTTTCTACTAATCTCCCAATGTCCAGGCAAAAACATTCCTTGGTCTTCAAAGTATATTAAGGTTTACAGAAAAAAAGCAATAAAGTCAAATCTAGACAGACTTCACATTTTAATGGTTACTCATTGTTACCTTATTCACTCATGCTACAAGATCAGAAAGAGTGTCATTTGACCTGACAAACATTCACTCAATGTTTTACAAAATCTAATAGGCTGCAACACCATTAGTCAGAGAATGCAAGAACAAAGAGGTGTAAAGCTTTGTAACGGGATAGTTTGCCACTTTACTAACTTCTCAGAAGAGGGCACATTGTAAAAGTTCCCATCAAAGCAACGAAGTAGGCTGGACAAACGTTCGGCTGAAAAATGGCATCATTCCAATCAGCACCTTGGACGGAGTTTTCAGTCTTTTGATTTTTCTGGTACTATAGGTACAATCATCAAATTGGCTCTGCAACGTAGCCCGACTGAACTCAAGCAACCACTAAATACCGAATTGTTGATGGATTCTAATTCACATGTGTTGCAAAATGAAGTAAATGGGGATTAAGCAGATTATACATCAAATGTTTAGTTTATTGACCTACACTGATTCTGAAATACATCCTCATTAACTAGCCGCACCAGTGGGAGGCAGTTAAACAAGCACAAGCAAAGCGAACAAACATGAAACCACAGAAATCAAATATATACCAATACCCAAGTAGCAGCTCTTGAAATTAACATGACTTTTGACAGGGCCTTAGAAGCCACTTTCTATATTTTTTGTACCATTTTGTCTTACAAGAACAATTAATGATATTGCTACCAGGGAATTATTTTCGAAAATACAGTATATTAAGGTTATTTGTCGTCTCCTGAAACAAACTGTCATCCAAGCTGCAGTTTCTGAGCTCTTTGTCAGCAATTAGCATGCTCCAGGCAAAACACGGTTCATTACCAATCCACAAAACTTTGAATAGGAAACAAAGCACAGCAAATGAACGTAGAAAGCAACAAATTCTGCTCATTTTAATTGCCAACACCGGCAGCAGTAAATTGACATTGATTAATACGGCATGGTTTAAAGCCATCTTGTGCACTCTGGATACGATGCCAGCACAAGCTCCTTTGCTGAATATTGGTTCAATGTGTCTGTTCCTTGGTATATTTTGAAACAGACTTCCATCAGACATCTGAAAACTTCCAGTTCTTTGTGCTAGTTCCTCATCTGAGTTTAAGGGATTCAGCGAGAAACTAATTTACACAGTGCCAACTTTTCAAGTGTTTCTCAGTTAACTATGGCCCCAATGCAAGTGTTGATAGTGTATGCACATTTTTAGCTGTAAGTACTCATGTGAAACATTGGGCAATGAAAGGAGCTTCATTAATTACATCTCTTGATCTAAGTAATTTTGGTCTTTGACATATGTGATGATATTAGTTGTAGCACCTTAAAAATTGCAAATGTTACCATCTAAGTTCGGTACATTGCTAAACTGCCTTTTCCAAAATCCCCCTTCTGGAAAGTGTAATAGGGATATTAATAGAAAATGCAGGCAGTTCTAATCAAACTGGCAGTAACTCTCATCTGGGTACCCACTTACCCCCTCTATCTATTACCTCAGTCACTGCACTGAAAGCACTTTAATCCACTTTCTATAATGCTGTTTACGTTGTAAATACATTCTGGTATTTATGCACATTTTACTCCATATCTGTAGGTTAACCTTCAATTTTATTTTTATATGCTCCTTTATTGTTTAGGGAAGCAGGGTGGAGATACGTCTCTAGGAAAGGAAGTGAAAGGTTCTCCTTCCCTCCGCTAGCCTGCAGGTCACCCTTGGGCAAGGTGTAGCACCTGCTTAGCCTCCACAATCAGGGCCACGCGAAGCCATGGAGGCAGGTGGTGGATGGTCATATAAGCAGCTGGTGCAGATCACAAGTTCTGGTTTTGCAACAACTGGCACCAGGCAGACAATTTCTGAAGAGTTTTGGTAATTGCTGGGGTCACCTGTCTTGTAAAGCAGCTGCCCAGAAGAAGGCAACGGCAAACCACTTCTGTAGAAAGATTTGCCAAGAACAATCATAGCAAAGCCTATGATCGCCCACGTCATATGGCATCGCACATAATAATGATAGCGATTCTTTAAAATTGTTGAATGTTGTTGTTTTTTGTTACATGTCAGGCCCTGCACAGTATATGGTAAATAAAGTTCATCCTTGCTACAAATGTTTTAGTACAAACATGTGATGGAAATGCTGAAACAAGGGAATGCAGATGCTGGAATTTGGGGCAACCAGCAATCTACTGGAGGAACTCAATGAGTCCAGCGGTGTTTGTGGGAGGAAAGCAATTGCAACATTTCAGGTCAAAACATTGCCTCAGTCTTGATTTTTTTAATCTTTATTTCTTCTCACAGGTGCTGCTTGACCTGCTCAGTTCCTCTAACAGATAGTTTATTGGCAGAAATGCTTCTTGTCCCATATATTCGAATGTTTAATAAAGAACTTTGTTGTGTTAAATTACCTCCCAGAATCCTAGTGAGAGCATGAGAAGGAGATACTGAGATATCTTGTCAGAAGTGCTGAATGAAGAAATTATAAAATTTAGACTCTGTATTTGAAAGTTAACACCAAATGCCAGGCAAAATCCTTCACAATTAAGGACATGAATTTGTAGCAGGAATCAGCAAGTTCTGTGATTCAGTTGTTGAGGGATGTGATGGAACAAAACAAGTTCACCAATGCCTCTGCTTCCTCTGGAGGCTAAAGAAATTTGGCATGTCCTCATCATTCCTGACCAATTTTTATCAATGCACCCATAGAAAGCAACTTTTCTGAATGTATTATGGCTTAGCATGGCCCTTCTGTACACATATCCAAAAGCAGCTGCAGAGAGTTGTGGACACAACAAAGCATGTCACGGAAACCAGCCTCTCCTCTATGGACTCTACCTATACTTCTCACTGCCTCAGTAAAGCAAGCAGCATAACCAAAGACCCTACCCATCCTAGACATTGTATCTTCTCCCCTCTCCCATCAGGCAGAAGAGGCAAAAGTCTGAAAGCACGAACCATCAAGCTGAAGGGCATTTTCTACCCTACTATTTTAAGACTATTAAATGGTTCCCTTGTATGATAGGCTTGCTTTTGAGCTCACAATTTACCTCGTTTTGTTCTTGTGGCTTATTGTTTACCTTGTACTGTATTTCTTTTTGGTATCTGTTATACTTTATTCTGCATTATTGTTTTACCTTGTTCTATGTTGATGGACTCCTCACGACATTCTACAGAGGTTGCATTGAGAGCATCCTGAGCAGCTGCATCACTGCCTGGTTCGGAAATTGCACCATCTCGGATCGCAAGGCCCTGCAGTGGATAGTGAGGTCAGCTGAGAAGATCATCGGGGTCTCTCTTCCTGCCATTACAGACATTTACACCACACGCTGCATCCGTAAAGCAAACAGCATTATGAAGAACCCCATGCACCCCCTCATATAAACTCTTCTCCCTCCTGCCATCTGGTAAAAGGCATCGAAGCATTTAGGCTCTCACGACCAGACTGTGTAACAGTTTCTTCCCCCAAGTCATCAGACTCTTCAATACGCAGAGCCTGGACTGACACCACCCTACTGCCCTCTACTGTGCCTATTGTCTTGTTTATTATTTATCGTAATGCCTGCACTGTTTTGTGCACCTTATGCAGTCCTGGGTAGGTCTGTAGTCTAGTGTAGTTTTGTGTTGTTTTACATAGTTCAGTGTAGTTTTTGTATTGTTCATGTAGCACCACAGTCCTGAAAAACATTGTCTAGTTTTTACTGTGTACTGTACCAGCAGTTATGGTCGAAATGACAATAAAACGTGACTAGACTTGACTTGACACTGTGTAATATTTGATTTGCATCAACAGTGCACAGGACAAGCTTTTCACTGTTTCTCAGCACATGTGACAATAATAAACCAATTCCTGGCTGTAATAAACCAAAATCTGGCTGTACTTCTACTCCCTGAGTATAGGCAGAGACTGAAGACTGCAGCACCAGTAGTGAGGACCAAGAAGGTCTGAACAAGAGAAGCACAGGGGCGCCTACAGGACTGCTTTGAACTGGTGCACTGGACTGTATTCAGGAATTCATCTTTGAGCTTGGATGAGTCTACTGCAGATGTTACTGACTTCATTAAAACCTGTGTGGATGAGTGTGTGCCTACAAAGACTTGCTGTACATTCCCAAACCAAAAGCCATGGATGAACCAGGAGGCACGTCGTCTGTGGAAGGCTAGATCTGTGGCATTCAATTCTGGGAATCCAGATCTATACCAAAAAACCAGGTATGATTTGCTGAGGGCTATTTCAAGGGCGAAGAGACAATTTCAAATGAGGTTGGAGGCGACATTGGATGTACGACAACCCTGGCAGGGGTTGCGAGACATTACTCCCTACAAAGCAAAGCTGAATAGCGTGAATGGCAGTGATGCTTCACTACCAGATGAACTCAACACCTTCTACGCACGCTATGAAATGGAGAACACAGCTACAGCTATGAAGATCCCCACTGCACCTGATGACGCTATGATCTCTGTCTCGAAGATCGAGGTTAGGCTGTCTTTAAAGACGGTGAACCTTCGCAAGGTGGAATGTCCTGGCAAGGCTCTGAAAACTTGTGCCAACCAACTGGCAGGACTATTCAAGGACATTTTCAACCTCACTGCTACAGTCAGAAGTTCCTGCTTGCTTCAAAAAGGCAACAAACATACCAGTGTCTAAGAGGAAAAATATGGGCTGCCTTAATGTCACCGAGGAGGACCTTAGAAGGGCCTTCCTGAAGATAAATCCAAGGAAGGCGACGGGCCCAGATTGTGTCCCAGGATGGGTTCTCCGGGCCTGTGCAAGCGAGCTAGCTGCAGTGTTTGCTGACATCTTCAACAGCTCCTTGCTTCAGTCTAAGATCCCCTCGTGTTTTAAGAAGGCAACGATAATCCCAGTGCCAAAGAAGAGCATGGTGGCATGCCTGAATGACTATCGACCTGTGGCTCTGACATCAATTGCTATGAAGTGCTTCGAGAGATTGGTTACAGCACACATCAACCATAGCCTACCGGTCAACCTCGACGCTTTGCAATGCGCCTACCGGAGCAACAGGTCAATGGCAGATGCCATCTCTCTGGCCCTACATTCCTCCTTAGAACACCTGGAGAATAAAGACGCGTATGTAAGCAACAGGGATTCTGCAGATGCTGGAAATTCAAGCAACACACATCAAAGTTGCTGGTGAACGCAGCAGGCCAGGCAGCATCTGTAGGAAGAGGTGCAGTCGACGTTTCAGGCCGAGACCCTTCGTCAGGACTAACTGAAGGATGAGTGAGTAAGGGATTTGAAAGTTGGAGGGGGAGGGGGAGATCCAAAATGATAGGAGAAGACAGGAGGGGGAGGGATGGAGCCAAGAGCTGGACAGGTGATTGGCAAAAAGGGATACGAGAGGATCATGGGACAGGAGGTCTGGGAAGAAAGACAAGGGGGGGGGACCCAGAGGATGGGCAAGAGGTATATTCAGAGGGACAGAGGGAGAAAAAGGAGAGTGAGAGAAAGAATGTGTGCATAAAATATTGGCGAGACCCGACGCAGACTGAGGGACCGCTTTGCTGAACATCTACGCTCTGTCCGCCAGAGAAAGCAGGATCTCCCAGTGGCCACACATTTTAATTCCACATCCCATTCCCATTCTGACATGTCTATCCACGGCCTCCTCTACTGTAAAGATGAAGCCACACTCAGGTTGGAGGAACAACACCTTATATTCCGTCTGGGTAGCCTCCAACCTGATGGCATGAACATCGACTTCTCTAACTTCCGCTAGGCCCCACCTCCCCCTCGTACCCCATCTGTTACTTATTTTTATGCACACATTCTTTCTCTCACTCTCCTTTTTCTCCCTCTGTCCCTCTGAATATACCTCTTGCCCATCCTCTGGGTCCCCCCCCCCTTGTCTTTCTTCCCAGACCTCCTGTCCCATGATCCTCTCGTATCCCCTTTTGCCAATCACCTGTCCAGCTCTTGGTTCCATCCCTCCCCCTCCTGTCTTCTCCTATCATTTTGGATCTCCCCCTCCCCCTCCAACTTTCAAATCCCTTACTCACTCTTCCTTCAGTTAGCCCTGACGAAGGGTCTCGGCCTGAAACGTCGACTGCACCTCTTCCTAGAGATGCTGCCTGGCCTGCTGCGTTCATCAGCAACTTTGATGTGTGTTACGCGTATGTAAGGCTCCTTTTCATTGACTATAGCTCTGCCTTTAATACCATCATTCCAAGTAAACTGATTCCTAAGCTCTGGAACCTGGGCCTTAGCACTCAGATCTGTAGCTGGATCTTCAACTTCCTCAAAGACAGGACCCAGGATGTAAAAATAGGGGACAAGCTCTCCTCTACAATCACTCTGAGCACCGGTGCCCCACAAGGCTGTGTACTCAGCCCCCTGCTGTACTCACTGTACACCCGTGATTGTGTAGCCAAGTTTCCATCAAACTCAATATATAAGTTTGCTGATTACACAACAATTGTAGGCCGTATCTCGGGTAATGATGAGTTTGAGTACAGAGAGGAAATTAAGATCCTGGTGGCATGGTGCGAAGACAATGACCTATTCCTCAACGTCAGCAAGACAAAGGAATTGGTTGTTGACTTCAGAAGGAGTAGCAGACCGCACGGCCCAATTTACATCGGTGGTGCGCAAGTGGAACAGGTCAAAAGCTTTAAGTTCCTCGGGGTCAATATCACAAATGACCTGACTTGGTCCAACCAAGCAGAGTTCACTGTCAAGAAGGCCCACCAGCGTCTTTACTTCCTGAGAAAACTAAAGAAATTTGGCCTGTCCCCTAAAACCCTCACTAATTTTTATAGATGCACCGTAGAAAGCATTCTTCTAGGATGCATCACAACCTGGTATGGAAGTTGTCCTGTCCAAGCCCGAAAGAAGCTGCAGAAGATCGTGAACACGGCGCAGCACATCACACAAGCCAATCTTCCGTCCGTGGACCCACTTTACACCGCACGCTGTCGGAGCAGTGCTGCCAGGATAATCAAGGACACAACCCAGGCAGCCAACACACTTTTTGTCCCTCTTCCCTCCGGGAGAAGGCTCAGGAGCTTGAAGACTCATACGGCCAGATTTGGGAACAGCTTCTTTCCAACTGTGATAAGACTGCTGAACGGATCCTGACTCGGATCTGTGCCATACTCTCCAAATATCCGGACCTGCCTCTTGGCTTTTTTGCACTACCTTACTTCCCATTTTTCTATTTTCTATTTATGATTTATAATTTAAATTTTTAATATTTACTAATCTTAACCATTTTAAATATTTATAATATTTACTATTTGTAATCCAGGGAGTGTGAATCACAGAATCAAATATTGCTGTGATGATTGTATGTTCTAGTACCAACTGTTTGGTTACAATAAAATATAAAGTTTAATGACTATCACCCAGTAGCACTCACATCTACAGTGATGAAATGCTTTGAGAGGTTAGTCATGACTGGACTGAACTCCTATCTCAGCAAGGACCTGGACCCACTGCAACTTGCCTATTGCCACAATAGGTCAATGGCAGGTGCAATCTCAATGGCTCTTCACATGGCCTTAGACCACCTGGACAACACAAACACCTATGTCAGGATGGTGTTCATCGACTATAGCTCTGCATTTAACTCCATCATTCCCACAATCCTGATTGAGAAGTTACAGAACCTTGTCCTCTGTACTTCCCTCTGCAATTGAATCCTTGACTCCTAACTGGAAGACCACAACCTGTGTGGATTGGTGATAATATTGCCTCCTTGCTGACAATCAACATTGGTCAACCTCAAGTGTGTTTTGCTTAGCCCATTGCTCTACCCTCTCTATACCCATGACTGTGCGGCTAGGCATAGCTCAAAAACCATCTATAAATTTGCTGACCATACATCCATTGTTGGTAGAATCTCAGGTGGAAACGAGGGGGTGTACAGGAGCGAGATATGCCAATTAGTGGAGTTGTGTCGCAGCAACAATCTGGCACTCAATGTTAGTAAGATGAAGGAGCTGATTGTGGACTTCAGGAAGGGTAAGATGTTGGAACGCATACCAATCCTCATACACGGATCAAAAGTGGAGAGAGTGAACAGCTTCAAGTTCCTGGGTGTCAAGATCTCTGAAAACCTAACCTGGTCCCAACATATCAATGTAGTTATAAAGAAGGTAAGACAGTATCTATACTTCATTAGGAGTTTGAAGAGATTTGGTATGATAACAAATACAATCAAAAACATCTGTAGATGTACCGTCGAGAGCATTCTGACAGGCTGCATCACTGTCTGATTATGGGGTTTGCGGGGGGGGGGGGCGGGAACTGCTGCTCAGGACTGAAGGAAGCTGCAGGAGGTTGTAAATTTAGTTGGTTCCATCCTGGGTACTAGCCTACAGAGTACCCAGGACATCTTCAAGGAGAGGTCTTACAGAAAGGCAGCGTCCATTATTAAGGACCTCGAGCACCCAGGGCATGCCCTTCTCTCACTGTTACCATCAGGAAGGAGGTACAGAAGCCTGAAGGCACACACTCAGCGATTCAGGAACAGCTTCTTCCCCTCTGCCATTCGATTCCTAATTGGACATTGAACTCGTAGACACTACCTCACTTTTTTAATATACATTATTTCTGCTTTTGTATGATTTTTAATCTATTCAATATCTGTAAACTGTTATTTATTTATTTATTTATTGTTATTATTATTTCTTCTTCTATATTATGTATTGCATTGAACTGCTGCTGCTGTATATTAAATTTCATGACACATGCCGGTGATAATAATCCTGATTCTAATTCTGATTCTGATTCCAATTGACTTCTAAATAAAATGCTTAATTTCCAGGCAAATAAAATATCTCAAAAATGAGATGCGTTTACACTGTATATTGAGCTGGCACTGGCAAATAACTTGACCTGCGAAAAGTGAAGTGGAGGTATTTTGGTGTCTTATTCGGTACAAATGATAACTACTGTTCCATACCACAGTTTCATACAAAACCATGGAGAGTGCATTGGAAGTGTAGCAAGCATTGTTATATACGAGGGGTAATTGAGAAGTTCATGGTCTAGGGTAGAAGGAGTCAATTTTACAAATCCTAGCACATTTATTTTTCAACATAGTCCCCTCCTACATTTATAAACTTAGTCCAGCGGTCGTGGAGCATACGGAGCTTGGACCTCCAGAAAGTATCCACAGCAGGGGTGGTTGATAAGTTCGTGGTCTAAGGTAGAAGGATATGAGTTATACAACTCTCTTTACATGCACATGTAGTTCAACTCTTTGAGTGATTATGCAGAAAGTTTGAGGTTAATAACTCATTTCCTTCTACCTTTTTTTAATCAAAGTATGTATGCAGTATACAACCCTGAATTTCATCTTTCTACAGGTAGCCAAGAAACCACCAAACCATAACGCAAAAAAAAAGGACAAATCGCGCAAACAGCAAAAAAAAACACAGAATGTAAGACACAAAACCACAAATCATCGAACCAGTCCAGGCATATTAAGTTCGACTCAGTTTATTTCATTCACCCTCTCCATCACCATTTCCCATCCCCTTTTCCCTCTCTCATCTTATCTCCTTGCCCACCTATCGACTCCCTCTTCTGATACTCCTCTCTTTTTTCTTTCTTCCATGGCCTTCAGTCTCTTTCACCTGTCAACTTCCGAGCTCCTTAATTCATCACCCCCCCCTTCAGGTTTCACTTATCACCTTGTGTTTATCTCTTCCTTGCTCTCACCTTTTAAATCTACTCCTCAGCTGTTTTTCTCCAGTCCTGCCAAAGGGTCTCAGCCGGAAACATTGACAATATTCTTTTCCATGGAATGCTGCCTGGCCTGCTAAGTTCCTCCAGCATTTTGTGAGTGTTGCTTCGATTTTCAGCATCTGCAGATTTTCTCTAGTTTGTTATTTCAATCTAGCTGTGTTTCATTCATTAACTTCAGGCCACAGAGCCAGTGCCATGAATATTAAGCCCTTAGGGTGTACTGAAGAACAGAGGGAACTGTGTGTATAAGTCTAAAGATCCCTGAAGGGTGGTAGTGAAGAAGAGACAGAAACAGGTACAAATACAGAGCACAACTTGAACACAATCTACCTGACACAGAGACAGAAAGTCAGATTGCATCTGTGGAGAATGATGAGTTTTGACTTGATGAACTTTCACTAAAATTCATCGGTTGACAAAAAAGATCAATAACCTGAAGCATTATCTTCATTTCTCTCACTAAAGATGCTACCCAAGTTGTTGACAATTATCAGCATTTTCTGTTTTTATTTCAGAATTCCCACATCTGCAATTTTGTTCTGAACAACAGGATAGGTTTTGTGGAAGGAACAGCTATTCAACTCTGAGATATTGTATATAGAACAAAACCATAGGTGCAATAAGCTTAAGGAAGCCACCCAGAGCAGAGAGACACAATTGAGATAACAAAGACAATTACTAAGAGCCAGAGGCACCATGATAATGAAGCTCATCCTCATCCAAAAGAAGGCCCCTGCACACCCTCTCTCTCGATGGTAGTGAGAATCTGCTGGTCCTTGAGTCAGGGAAACTCGGACAAGCAATGCAACAGGTTGCAGCACCAAAACAGTGAGCTGTTGGTCTCCCCTCTCAACGTGACAGGAGTGATATATATATCTATCTCTCTCTTCGTTAGTGAGAGAGAGAGCCTGTCTGAAATATCAAAGTGTTGGGATGGACAGTAGTTTTTGTTGGACGAGATTATCGTCTCTGGGGGCTTTGCTATTGCTCGCATGGGGAAGGGGAGAGGAGAGGTTGATGCTTTTGTTGGAACAAGTGGGGAAGGGGGAGGGTGGAAGGGAAGAATTGATGTTTTTACTGCTGCTTGTGCATGGCAGGGATAGGGGGGACTTTGGGGTTCTAACGTTTTCTGCCATTCATTCTTTGTGTTTTCTGCCATTTTCTTTCTGTTTCGTGGATGTCTGTGAAGAGTAAGAATTTCAGGTTGTGTACTGTATACATTCTCTGATACTAAATTGAACTATTGAACTGATTGATACGAGGCATGATGACAGACATGAGTGACTCAGCATTAACACCCCAAGTCATACCATGTAATGATCACATCCCCAACACTCCTGAAAATGGTTTCTGACTTTTTTTTCAGTGTAGTCGATCTCACACAGTACTGTTCCACATTCCTCATGAATTAGGAATGATTTATTTGGAATTAATTGATCATAAGTGACTGTTGGACATAGGACCATATCTTAAAGGACAGCCATCTAATCAATTAAGTGGAGCAGGCTGAAATAAAGCTCTCAGAGTTATTTTGAATATAATTTATATTTTTTGATATTTTCTAATCTTTAGAGGACAAATTATATACTTAGTGGCCACTTTATATGACACACCTGCTTGTTAATGCAAATATCTAATCAGCCAATCATGTGGCAGCAACTGAATGCATAGAAGCATACAGACATGGTCAAGAGGTTCAGTTGTTGTTCAAACCAAACACCAAAATGGTGAGGGAATGTGGTCTAAGTGACTTTGACTGCTGAGTAATTGCTGATGTCAGATAGGGTGGTTTGAGTGTCTTAGAAGCTGCTGATCTCCTGGGATTTTCACACACGACAGTCTCTGAAGTTTACAGAGAATGGTGTGAAAAACAAAAAAAAATTCCAGTGAGCAGCAGCTCTGTGGGAGAAAATGTCTTTTTAATGAGAGAGGTTAGAGGAGAATGGCCAGGCTGGTTCAAGCTGACAGGAAGGTGTCAGTACTCAAATAACCACGTGTTAGCTACAGTGGTGTGCAGAAGATCATTTTAGAACATACAAGACGTCAAAGCTTGAAATGGATGGACTATGGTATCTTAAAAACACAAACATACAGAAATATACTCAGGGGCCACTTTATTGGGCAACTCCCGTACCCAATAAAGTGGTTAGTAAGTGTATACTATATAACATCGGTCAGGGCCACTTTAAGAATTGTCCCTTGTGTGCAAATACCCTCTATATGTTGCTGCAAATGTTATCTGTAAGTTTCTGCAAAAGGTTGTAAGATTTCTTTCCCTGAAGGATATGAATGATTTGGCTGGCCTTTTACAGCAACCAAGTAGTTCATGGTTAACATTACTGACACTATCTTTTTATTGCAGATGCCTTGAACTAATTGAATTTAATTCTGCTAGCTGCTATAGTAAAATTTAATCTACTTTCACTGGATTTTTAGTCCAACCACTACTTTCAGCCCATTAAAACAACTATTGTATGATAGCACTAAAATAAGATTTGAGATGTACAGCATGGAAACAAGTTTTTAAATCACTGTGTAAAATTAAGTCACCTTTGAGCACATTTCTAGGTAGCAGCATCCATCATCAAAAACCTCCACTATCCAGGTCATGCCCTCTTCTCGCTGCTACCATTGAGCAGGAGATACAGAAGCCTTAGAACCCACATCAGCAGGTTCAGGAGCAGTTATTACCTTCTCACCACCAGATTCCTGAACCAGCCTAGATAACTTCAATCAGCAATACTCTGAATTGATTCTATGACCTACACAATCACTTTCAAGGATTCTTTACAAACTCATGTTCTGAATATATTTTTATGTCCATCATCTGTCTTCTTTTGTACATTGGGTATTGGTCAGTTTTTGTTTATGTGTAGCTTTTTGTGAACTTCTATTGTATCTTTATCCTATATTTTCATAATAAATGTACTTTGAACCTTACTGTGACTGAGGGTGTTCAGTGAGTTGTGCGACCTCGAGGCTAAGAAGCCTGGAGACAGGGCATAAGCCCGTGATCAACTCCATTTCTCACCGATCTCGCTGAAGAAGATTGAGATCACTGGGCGAGTGCGGAAGGCGAGAGGGTGTTTGGCACCATCCACCAGCCTCTCGCTCACTGCTGTCCAAGGAAGGTGTCTGTGTCTGACAGTCCCTCTCTCCCCTTTGCTCGCTGCTGAAGGAAGGCTCCTGCATTCAGATGACTTCTCTCTATCCTGCCAGAGGGTGTGAGTCTTGGGCAAGGTTTAATCGATGTGGTTTGTGGATTTGACTCTCCAGATCACGTTATCACGTGTCTCTAGTTTCTGGTTGCTTTGCTGCTATTTTGGGTGATTTTGAATTGAGTTGGCCTGAACATGTCTGGACTCTTATGTTTTATAGTCTGTGTCTTTTGGTCACTTTTTTTTTAGTTGCCGTTGCAAGGGTTCCATGTTTTTCCTTGTTTTGTGGTTGTCTGTGGGGAAGATGAATCTCAGAGCTGTATACTTCATACGTGTAACGTGGAAGCAGGTTCACGGGTTTGGTGAGTGAGACAGAGACACTGATTATGAATAACCTCACAAATAAATTCTTATTGGAAATTATCTCTACTCCAGCAGATCACCTGGAGGGTATTGTGTCTACTTTAAAACACAGATTAGCCAAGAAAAGACAGTTCACAAAATGGAGGATACAGAGCAGCTTCACAAACTAGCAGCCTCCATTCCTTTGGCCTTATGGCAAAAACAAAGTCAATTTGTCTGTCTACTTCCACTGTGCTTGATTCATTCAAATTCACTGATTTGTAGACTATTTTTTTTTCCCTGGCCAACAGTTGTCTTTTACACAATTTGATAGATTTATTTTCTAATGAATTAAAAACAGATTTATTTGGCATTTTGTATCACTGATCGTGGTGTCTAGGATGGGTTAAGTTTGGAGCCACAATGAATGTTAAAATACTGTTATTTTTTTATTAAGATATAGTGTGGAGTATGCAGCAACCCTATGAGCCATGCTGCCCAACAACCCACCTATTTAACCCTAGTCTAATCACGGGACGATTTACAATGACCAATTAACCTACCAACTAGTTCTTTGGACCGAGGAAGGAAACCGGAACACCCAAAGGAAAACCACATGGTCATGGGGGCAACGTACAAACTTCTGACAAACAGAAGCAGGAATTGAATCTGGGTCACTGGTACTTTAAAGCATTGTGCTAACTACCACGCTACCATTTTATAAGAATGCCAGCACAGTAGTGTTGAAGTTTTACAGCACCAGGGACTGAGTTTCAATTCCCACCACTGTCTATAAGGAGTTTGAATGTTTTCCCCATTAATATGCGGGATTCCTTAGGGATCTCCAGTTTCCTCCCACATTCCAAAGACGTTTGATAAAGGATAATAATTTGTCGACATGCTAAGTTGGTGCTGGAAGCATGGTGACACTTGTAGGCTGGCCCCAGTGCATCCTTGGACTTCGTTGGTCATTGATGCAAATGGCACATTTCACTATGTATCGATTCAACAGGCCAGTGGTGTAGTGCCATCAGCACCGGGCTTCAAGTCCCGAGTTTGAATCTGGCTGGCTCCTTGCATGCTTTCCAAGCTAGCAGCTCGGCCTCGTAAAAAAAAACAGTTAACTGCTATGGAAACGGCAGAAATTCCACCCGATGCATCAGAAGACGTGAAAAGGATCAACAGCTATGTTTTGATGTACATGTGACAAGTAAGCTAATCTTTCTCTTTACCTTCAAAGTCAACCTTAAAGACAGATAAAAGGACAATTTCTGTCCAGGCATTCTGGTGGTAATTGTGTGGGAAGCACTGAGCAAACATAGTACATTTTGTATTGTTTTTAGTTATCTGCTACACACACA
This sequence comes from Mobula birostris, assembly GCF_030028105.1. Taxonomy (NCBI): domain Eukaryota; kingdom Metazoa; phylum Chordata; class Chondrichthyes; order Myliobatiformes; family Myliobatidae; genus Mobula; species Mobula birostris. The sequence goes on along the minus strand of NC_092377.1, from coordinate 152,058,520 downwards.
GACTCATAAAAATTACTGTAAAATAGTTCCTGCCATCCCTTTCATTATACAGTCCCTTTCACAGTGTGATGTTAACTATGCTCATATATTCTCAGCACACATCGTATCACCTACCTTTTCAGTGAGAGCACTTTTCACATCGAATTGCATTGATGAAAACAATAAATTATTTTTGAACTGCAAAATATTCACCAGATGAGAGACATTTTGTTCCTGATGCAAATTACTATTCTTTCCCGAATAATAGAAACCAACTGAAACTGTTAATGCTATTGATAACTAAATTATGTAAATTGAGGCAAGTGAATGGAAAGGGAAATTGTTTCAATCACCTAGCTTTATAAATCTATTAAAGCACGTCCTCTCCCTTCTTGCATGGCTGCTTTCAATGCAAGTGAAATGTTGATTAAATAAAGTGGAACAATGGAAATTTCCAGCACCATGTGTGCAACAAAAACAGCAGGAGCGACTAGTACCAATGGTCCTCCAGTCCCTTGAGTACTCTACGTCCACGGTGTGGATATTGCAACTGGGATCTCTTCATGCCTGCAGTTCTTCACACAGTCCTGACCACTCACCAACTAATGATGACTGTGCCACAATTCTTCATAGGTTGTATCCAATATTAAGGATTTCTGTTTTTGGTTACCCCATATCCAAAGGCTTCCTAAAATTGTTTGTGTGTGCATGTGTGCATGCGTGCGCATATGTGTGTCTGCAAATTGATGTCATCTGAATCCAAAGATTAGTGGCTCCAGCACCCCCCATTTAATATCCTTGACCCTCAAACACCAAAGGTTCAGAGGTTCATTTATTATCAAAAGCAGGAATGCAGTGTGCAACTCTGAGATTAGTCTTCTCCAGATAGTCACAAAACAAAGAAAACCATGGAGGAGAAACAGTAAACCCGCCTCCCCCCGCCCACAAGTAAAGGACAGCAACATGATCATCAACCCCTAAACCCCCCTGCACAAAACTCCCTACCCCGCATGAATCACAACAAGAACATCAACCCCCCACAAAGCCCCCTACCTGCACAGAATCTAACAAAACACATAAAGAACATTGAGCCCCAAATCCCCCTCCCCACACAAAAAAACCTAGCAAAACTCATCAAGAACATCGATGCCCCCCCCAAACCCCCCTCCCTCTGCACAAAAAAATAGGCTGATATCCTTCAGATCAGGTATTGAAGTGAGAAATCTCCTGCTGTATCTTGATCCCATATGAACAAAATCTAGGAAAACAGTAAAAACAAGTGGCAGATGTGCCTCAAACAAAAAACACAGAATAGATAGCCCTACACTGACTTCATCAATGATAACAACAGTGCCTACATGCCCAAAGAAATGACAGATGGCTTTGGTCATTCTGAGTTAGGGAATGATTAGTGCCTACATGTTAAGAGGTGTGTGTGTGGGCAGGTACAACTTGCATGGTTATGACCTGTGTGCCTGTAACAATATGGACAAGGTTTTACATGGGTGGGTACCTACTCCTCATTCCTGACAGGTTCTCCTCACTACGTTCTCATTTTGAAGTGAAACAATATGCCTAGTGTCTGATGGGTGGCAGGGAACAAGGCTCAGAAAGCATCAAAACATTCAGATATGCCCCAAGTGTGGGGGGGGGGGAGGTGGATGGAGAGAGAGAGAAGAGAGAGAGAGAGAGAGAGAGAGAGAGAGAGAGAGAGAGAGAGAGAGAGAGAGAGAGAGAGAGAGAGAGAGAGAGAGAGAGAGAGAGAGAGAGAGAGAGAGAGAGGAGAGAGAGAGAGAGAGAGAGAGAGAGAGAGAGAGAGAGAGAGAGAGATGAGAGAGAGAGGAGAGAGAGAGAGAGAGAGAGAGAGAGAGAGAGAGAGAGAGAGAGAGAGAGAGAGAAGAGAGAGAGAGAGAGAGAGAGAGAGAGAGAGAGAGAGAGAGAGAGAGAGAGAGAGACTGAGACTGAAGCGGGTCACTAAATTTAATGAGAACTGTTGCAGAATTTAAAGGAAATGAACAACAATAAACGCCAGGTCAACAGGGCTGTTAACTAAACCCCTCAAACTGAAAGTGAATGCCAACACTCCAACTGGAAGCATTAACTATTCTAAATGAATATCGCTCCATGACAGCAACAATCGATATGATAGTCTTCTTTCCTGGACAAAGACGAGTATAAACAGGGAGTGTAAATGTTGCTGTGCTTTTGGGCAAGTCTCGACGGGACTGCAACGAAAAGAAGGGAGATGAATACCACCATAATGAAACAGTAATTAGCTGGAGCGTGCGTACTCACGCGCACAATTGCGAAACTGTTCCACAGCCCGATTGCACGGGTGTGCATACCTCGCAGCAGAATCCACTGCTGTGACAGAAAGAATATCAGTGCAGATTTGATCAGGGTTTATCTTGTGAACAGTGCCCAACCCCTGTTGCAAAACAAGGCAAGGATGCCCTTCTCTGGACGACAAGTGCTGTAACTTGTTCATCTGATTCTGGTCTCCTGAATTGACCAGGTACCAATCCAGTAAAATGGTGGATTAGAAGGATCATTGATATATCAACATCACTGGAGTGCTGCACTAATTTTCCATGCATGTAAATTCATCTGAAGCTGCAAATTTCAAAGTAAGCTCATTTATTATCGAAGTATGTGTAAATTTTACAACCTTGAGGATTGTCTCCTTACAGGCAGCCACAAAACAAAGAAACCAAAATAACCAGAGAAAAAGACTGTCAAACACCCAAAGTGCAGAGAGAAAAAACACACACTCACAGCTTATTTGTGAGAGGAGGAAAGGAGATGTGGTGAGGTGAAGGAGGAGGGAGAGAGGAAACAGACGAGATGTGAGACTGAGAGAGGGAATAGGAGGAAGGAGGCTGAGGGACACAGAACTGAAGCAGAAAGAGGATCATGGTCGAGTATATCCACTGAAGCAGGAAACTGAACAAGAGGATATGGATAAAAGTTTTTATTCAGATTCAGATTCAGAATTATTATCACATGTACATGGAAACATACAGTGAAATGTGTCCTTTGTGTAAACAATCAACACACCCAAGGATGTGCTGGGAGCAGTCCACATATATTTTGTTGCCAACATAGCATGCCCAGAATGCTTAGCAGTGTGAAGGATCTGTGAGATCTTGGGGTCCGTGTCCATAGGACACTCAAAGCTTTCAGAGCTTCAGAGAGTGGTGGGTGCGTGGAACGCACTGCCAGCAATGGTGATAGAGGTGGATATAATAGGGTCTTCTAAGTGACTCTTAGGTAGGTACATGAAGCTTAGAAAAATAGAAGGTTATGTGAAGGGAAATTCTAGGCAGTTTCTGGAGCAGGTTACATGGTCTGTGCAATATTGCCGGCCAAAGGGCCTGTAGTGTGCTGTGGATTTCTATGTTTCTATGTTTCAATGTTTAACAACGCAGAGCACAACAAAACAGAACGCAACAAGCAGCAAAACAACAACCTAACGCACGCATAAGAACAGGATTTCAACTCCAGGGCAAGCCTCCAGTCTCCAGGCTTCGGCGAACAAGCTTTGACTTCCGGCCTCTGAGCGGCCTTTGAGTTTCGATCTTCATTATCAATCCCTGGACTAGCCCATGACGGGGTGCTGAACTCCAGGCTCAAACTAGCTATGCGTGCTCTGAATGCATCCATGCATATCTAGAGGGTGTGTACACCAGAGGTTCCAAACCTGGGGTCCACAGAGCCCTCGGTTAATGGTAAGGCTTCACGGCACAGAAAAGGTTGGGAATCCCCGGCATGTACTAAATCTGTGCAACAGAACCTGGTCTTCATCTGTTTTGGATTGTGTTTTCAATAATCTGAGTGCAATGAGAGATCAAGGCCAGGATGGTAAGGACCCAAGTGCTGGAGTATCCGAGACTAGACTGAGACATGAGGCCAGAACAGGGTTCTTGACTGGATGCTAGATGAGAATCCAAACGAGATAGAAACCCAAAAATGCAATCGCAGACTGAACTGAAGTAGCGCTGATGACTGAGCCCTGAACCTGAGTTCAGATGTTCTTTGAATATCAAAACACTGGCGCCAAAATATGCCCGCCAATTAGTGGAACGGGCCTGAATCTTTAAAGGGGGCAGCGCCCGCTATCCATACTCTGGAGAATCAGAGTGTCTAAACCCTGGAAGCCGGTGCAATCAGGTGCTGAGACCTTGTACTGTCAAGTTTATAGTAGCCTGTGTGCAGCTGTCATGCTGTGTTAAAACAATTTATGCACAGTCATCTCCTGACCATCAGGAATGGAGTGGAGGCAAATCACACTACACCTAAAGGCTTTGCCTAAGGAAATGAAGACATATGCCACCATGATGCTAGATTTCTTGGGGACCTTAACTTAAAAGTATGTTGACCTATTAAGTATGAACCTTGTTTGAAAATATGTATTAATGATTCCCTCCGAATCTGTTGACTGGCCATGGACGGCTTCCAGACCGTTCGGGCTGACCGGAAGTGCACTGAGAACGGTAAGCGTAAGGGAGTTGGGTGCTTACTGTTCTGGTTAACAACAGATGGTGCAATCCAGGTCACATTATGATCGAGGAACGTGTTTGTAGACCGGATATTGAACTTTTTACTGTTCAGTATGGACTTCGGCCATATTCCACCGAGATACAACACTGGGCGGAACGGGAGGTTGTTCCTGTCTGTGGCCAACAAACGTGCAGCTCCTCCCGTGGAGGGTGGGACACCCTGAGCCAATAGACTGGTCCTGGACTTATTTTCCATCTGGCATAGTTTGTATTTTGATGTTTGATTGTTTGTGGTTTTTGTATTGCTATATTTATGCTCTATTCTTGGTTGGTGCGGCTGTAACAAAACCCAATTTCCCTCAGGATCAATAAAGTACATCTATCTATCTATCTATCTTATAAATACTGAGCATGAAACAGTTCTAACAAAGAAGTTCAAGAACCAGAAATTACAAAGACTTACTGTTCTATGCAGTGGATGGAAAAATGGAAGTACTACTTATTATCCCGCTTGCAAATTCAGTACAAATAGATTGCACTCAATCTTTAGCCAACGACACCCCAGGCGCCACAATCGAGTCTTCTAAGTACACCCTCCTGACATCTTGATTTGACTTCATTTCAGAGCTTGTCAACTAAGTTCCCAGATCTCCTCTCTAATCAGTGTTATATTACAGAAGACTGTGAAACCTGAGAGATTCTTTCCTGGAATCTCTGGCTGTACACAATACTGCTGCACTAAAAAGTTACAAAAAAACAATGGAAGCAGCTGTGAACAGCGCAACAGAGCTAATGTTTAAACCTGATGACCTCTCATCAGAAACTTTCTCACGGGTGCCTGATTCTTAAGAAAAAAGTTGGTGTTATAAAGACCTGAGTCACTGAAAAGCAAAACAAATTGAAATTGGAAAAAAAATATGACTTTTCTTAAAAAAAACAATTGCACTTGATCTAGAGTGCAGCCATCTTTTCAGCTAAAGGACTGACTGACTGAACCATGTAAAAGTGTATTAGTGTTGAATTAATAAAATGCTAAGAATTACAACTGATGCTGGTTCAACCTGATGCTGCCTCCCAGACCCTGGGGATCACCTGACATTGATTGGACTTGGTGGGGGGAGGTTCAAAGACCAAGCCGATCCTGTCAGCTGGAGCCAACCCGGGACTGGACAGAAAGCACTGACCCGGAGACTAGATTGGTACTGATTAGATCTTCTGGGCACATGATTTAGCCCCAAGTCCAATGGCGAACAGGACTGGCTTCACACGATTACAAGATAGTAGTATTAGAATCAGACAGGAAGTGAGAGCAAATAAAATTGCGCAAATGATTTCCTCAAAGAAGAGATTGGATAGTATTAATTCAATCTCTTTCATCTCAAAAGAGATTAATAGTGATAATTAAAAGGGAACTGGATGTAAAATTGGTAGGAAATTGTTTTGAGGCATATGATTATGAAGACACTCTTTTGTAGTCCTCTTTTATTGTCATTTAGTCAGGCATGCATGGAGAAATGATACATTATTTCTTGCGGTGTGATATCACAAAACACAGGACAAACCAAGACTGAAAAAACTGACAAAACCACCTAATTATAGTTACAAACAGTGTAACAATACCAGAACTTGATGAAGAAGTCCATGAGCACAGTAAAGTTCAAAGTTTCTCAAATGTCCCACATCTCACGCAGACAGGAGAAGGAAGAAAAACTCTCCCTGCCATGCCGACCACAATCCGACTCTGAGTCATCTGAAAACTTCAAGCTCTGATCAGCTCCCCGACACCAAGTACTGAGCGCCATCTCTGTCCAAACGATTCGACCTCCTTCTCGGTTGCCAAAAGCAGGCAAGGCCGGGGATTTTGAGGCCTACCCTCCAAAAGATTCCCAACCACACAGTAACGACAGCAGTGGACAGGCGTTTCAGAAATTTCTCCAGATGTTCCTCTGTGCTTTCACGTCCATTTTCCATCAAATCAGAATTGCCCACGGCCCCTATTTAACAGATACGATATCATTTTTCACCGGAGGACTGCGCACACGCAGGCGCGCCGCCATCTTCTCCTCCCGCATATGGTGAAAGAGTAGGTGAGTGATACTAATGTGATGCAATTTCATTGAGTTTTGCATGGGCATAATGGAGAGAATGGCATCTTGTAGGTTAAGTGGTCGGCACAACATTGTAGGCCGTAGGCCCTGTAATGTGCTGTAAGTTTCTAAGTTCTATGTTCTGTTGCTGTTGGAATATATGAGTGAAAATGAATGAGGAAGAATGGCTTTGGTTCGCTGTTGTTTCAAAATCATAATGTGACGAGAGACCTCAGTGAGGACAGTAAGGACCAATGTGCTGGAGTATCTGAGACTAGAATTGAGACATAACTTCAAGATGGAGATGAGAACAGGGTTCCTGACTAGAGACTAGACAGGAACCTGACCGGACTAGACGAGAATGCAATCGCAGACTGAACCAAAGTTGAGCACTGAACCTGATAAGGTGCTATTTAAGTATCAAAATCTTGGCGCCAAAACATAGCTGCCAATTAGGGGAGAGGGCCAGAATCTTTGAAGGGTCAACACTAGCTATCCATACTCTGGGGAATCGGAGTGTCTAAACCTCAGAGGCTTGCACGGTGGCGTTTGTACTGTAACATATAAGGAGATCATTACATCCTGTTTGAAACTCCCAATAATTTCATCACCTCCAGTGAGGCAGAGTTGTCTACGGTGTTTTGCCAGTATTTCTCTCTCAATAAACACCACTAGAAAATTATTATCTGGGTTTTATCACAGAATTGTTTGTGGTTGCTTGCTCTGCACAAATTGGCCATTGCCTTTCCCAAATTACAGCCGGGAGTACGCTCCAGTAATAAACTATGAAGTACTTTGGGTTATCCTTGGGCCTTTGCTTTCATTTTCCTTTTCCCACGTTCCTGTAGTTCAAAACCACTGCAAATGATGTCCTGATATTAACAAGCTAACCATTTGAGAAACATACACCAAGAAACTACACTTATTATTAATACAGAAGAAACTTCCTTCAGATAAAGAATTTTAGTGCTCCCATTAAAACAGTGGTCCAAAGAAGGTCGTAAAATCTTTAAAGGACTGAAATGCTAATGTCCACAGTGCAGCACACAACTGCTTAATGTGCACAGGCATTTTTGTTTTCTCAGAACAACCTGTAGACACAAAATATTTTTTATTATAGAAAAGTACCCTCAATTAAGTACACAAAAATAGATGGAGAAAGAGAAAACAAAAGGCCTGCATTTCTATAGCACCTTTCTTGATGTCAAGACCTCACAAAGCAATTTGGAGCCAATTAAGAGCTTCTAAATTTAATATTGAACTTAAAAAGTACATTCGTTTTCAAAGAATGCGTCAGTATACAATCTGGAGATTCATTTTCCCACAAGCCACGAAACAAAGAAAACACCAGAAGCTGATCGGAGAAAAACATCAGCCCACCCCCAATGCACAAAAAGAAACAAATCGTGTAAACAGCAAAAAATGAAATGAGTGAAAAACAGAATATAAAACACAAAGTTGACAGAGTCCAGGCATAATTCAGTTTAGCTCAGTTCAGTTCAATCTAGCGTTGAGTCGTTCATTAGCTGTGAAGCACCTTCAATTACTCCAAAAGACTGAGGTTTGGTAAAATATTGAAAGGCTTTTATTCGCTGTACAATACGACCTCCACAGTGAGTGTCTGCCCCCGGACTGAGGGGGAGGGGCAAGGCGAACATCTTTATACAGGACTCTGTGGGAGGAGCCACAGGGACAGTCAGCAGAGGGGTGTTTCCAGACAGGTAACCGAGTTGCAACATATATACACGGTTTACCACATTCACCCCTCCTTTTTTTAAAAAGAGTCCCGCGGGGTGAAGTGACTGACAATATTTACAAGAAGTATATTTACAGGTCAAGTCTATCAGACGGTCGAGTCCGTCGCTGTGACCTACGTAGCACTGGCGGTGATTGCACCGGCGATGGCGGTTGTGCTGGCTCCGGCCTGACTTCAGGTGCCAGCAGGTTAGGCGTCGGTATTCCCTCGTGCGTGTGCGTCGCGCCCGGTATGGGAGTATCGTGTGGTGTCTGTATAGGGTTTGGGATGCACGGTGTGTCGTAGGTACATACATTAGTGGGTACGGGGTCAATAGTCACCACGGAGTGTTCAGGGTAGGGGCCCGGAGCTCCTGCGGGTGCCAGGTCGTGGATGGAGACCGTGTCCTCCCGCCGATCAGGTAAAACTACATAGGCATACTGGGGGTTTGCATGAAGTAAGTGAACCCTCTCGACTATCGGGGAGTATTTATTGCTCCTCGCATGTTTCTGGAGCAGCACTGGCCCCGGGGACGTCAGCCAAGATGGTAGGGTGGTTCCAGTGGTCGATTTTCTGGGAAAAGAAAAGAGCCGCTCATGGGGGGTGGCATTGGTGGCTGTGCATAACGGAGCGGATGGAGTGGAGTGCCTCGGGAAGGACCTCCTGCCAGCGGGAGACCGGCAGTCCCTTTGACCTGAGGGCTAAGAGTGTGGCTTTCCACACTGTGCCATTCTCCTTCTCTACCTGTCCATTCCCCCGGGGATTATAGTTCGTGGTCCTACTGGTTGCAATACCCCTAGCCAGTAGATATTGGCGCAGCTCGTCACTCATAAACGAGGACCCTCTGTCACTGTGGATATAGCATGGGTATCCAAACAGAGTGAAGAGCTTGCGCAGGGCTTTTATAACTGACGTGGTAGTGGTGTCGGGGCAGAGGATGGCGAAGGGGAACCGCGAGTACTTGTCAATTACATTAAGAAAGTACACATTGTGGTCGGTGGAGGGAAGGGGGCCCTTAAAGTCAACACTCAGTCGCTCAAAGGGGCGAGTGGGCTTGATGAGTGGTGCCTTTTCGGGTCGGTAGAAGTGCGGTTTGCACTCTGCGCAGACTTGGCAGTCCCTGGTCATCATCCTGATCTCCTCAAGGGAGTAAGGCAGGTTCCGGGCTTTCATGAAGTGGAAAAGCCGGGTGACTCCCGGGTGGCAAAGGTCTACATGTAGGGCGTATAGCCGGTCGATCTGCGCGCTGACGCATGTTCCCCGGGATAGGGCATCGGAGGGCTCGTTGAGCTTCCCAGGCCTGTACATGATGTCATAGTTGTAGGTGGAGAGTTCGATTCTCCACCTCAGAATTTTATCATTTTTGATTTTGCTCCGCTGCTGATTATTAAATATGAATGCGACTGAGCGCTGGTCAGTTAGCAGGGTGAACCTTTTTCCGGCAAGATAGTGCCTCCAGTGCCTTATAGCTTCCACTATGGCCTGGGCCTCTTTCTCTACCACAGAGTGCCGAATTTCAGGGCCTTGAAGGGTACGGGAGAAGAACGCCACTGGTCTTCCTGCCTGGTTGAGGGTAGCAGCCAGCGCAAAGTCGGAGGCGTCACTCTCTACTTGGAAGGGAATGGCCTCATCCACTGCATGCGTTGCTGCTTTGGCAATGTCCCCTTTTATGCGGTTGAAGGCTGCGTGGGCCTCGGCAGAGAGGGGGAATGTGGTGGACTTGACCGGGGGCGGGCCTTGTCTGCATAGTTAGAGACCCATTGGGCGTAATATGAAAAGAAGCCCAGGCACCTCTTGAGGGCTCTGAGGGTATTGGGAAGAGGGAGTTCCAACAAGGGGCGCATACGGTCGGGGTCAGGGCCAATGACTCCATTCTCCATGACACACCCAAGGATAGCAAGTCGGGTGGTCCCAAATACACACTTGTCCTTGTTATAGGTGAGGTTAAAAGATTTGGCCGCTTGGAGAAATTTTTGGAGGTTGTTGTCGTGATTCTGCTGGTCGTGACCGCAGATGGTGATGTTATCCAGATATGGGAACGTGGCCTTCAGTTGGCATTGGTCCACCATCCGGTCCATTGCCCTCTGGAAGACAGATACACCATTCGTGACACCAAAGGGGACGCGCAGGAATTGATAAAGCCTGCCGTCCGCCTCGAAGGCAGTGTAAGGGTGGTCTTCCCGGCGGATGGGGAGCTGATGGTAAGCGGATTTTAGGTCTATGGTCGAGTACACCTTGTACTGTGCTATCTGATTGACCATATCCGCGATGCGGGGTAGAGGGTACGCGTCGAGCTGCGTGAACCTATTGATGGTCTGGCTATAGTCCACGACCATCCTATTCTTCTCCCCGTTCCGAACAATGACCACCTGCGCCCTCCAAGGACTTGTGCTTGCCTCAATGACCCCCTCCCTGAGCAGTCGCTGCACCTCCGACTTAATGAAAGCTCTGTCCCCCGCGCTGTACCTCCTGCTTTTAGTTGCCACAGGTTTACAGTCGGGGTTCAGGTTGGCGAACAGCGGTGGGGGAGGGATCCTGAGGGTGGAGAGGCCGCAAGTGGTGTCGGTAGTGTGGCAGTTGGCATGATGTTGGGTGGGATGCGCAGGTCGGTGTGTGCGTGTGGTCAGTAGCGGGGTACGTGACATATCTCTACAAAACGGGATTTATGACAGTAATTGGCGGGAGGGGCCCATCATACTTCATTGTCACGCTTTTCAGGTGGCTCTGGAAGTCCAACCCCAACAGCACAGGGGCACACAGTTGAGGCAAGACCAGTAACTTAAAGTCCCGATATTCTGTACCCTGCACCACTAGTGTCGCTACACAACCCCCGCCCCCCCCCCCCCACCCCGGATGTCTGTTGTATGCGACCTGGAGGCCATGGTGACCCTCTGACTTACCGGCCGTATCATGAGTCCACAATGCTGCACCGTGGCTGGGTGGATAAAACTCTCCGTGCTGCCTGTGTCGAACAGGCAGCTTGTCCTGTGCCCCTCCACCAGGATGTCCATCATAGACCTTGCGAGCTGGTGGGGAGCGCTTTGGTCGAGGGTCACGGAAGCCAGGGTGGGGTCGCTGTCTTGGTCCGGCGCGGTGGGGTGGTGCGTGAGCACCCGTTGGTCGTAGGCGGTGGGAGGTGGCGCCAACCAAGATGGCCGCCCCCATGTCTCGCACGTGGTGGTGGCGTGCAGGGAAGATGGCGGCAGGCAAGATGGCGGCAGGGAAGATGGCGACCCCCACGTCTCGCACGTGGTGGCAGTGTGCAGGGAAGATGGCGACCCCCACGTCTCGCATGCGGCGCTGCTCGATCCCGCTCGCGGTTTTGACTTACAGACCTTGGCGAAGTGGCCCTTCTTTCCGCAGCTGGAGCAGGTAGCTTGTCAGGCCACGCAGCGTTTCCGGGGGTACTTCCCCAGTCTGCAGAAGTAGCACTTCGCGGACTCACGACTAGCTGTAGCCGAGGTCGGTTCGCCGGCGGGTTGCGGGGTCTGCGGCGCCCACGAGGCCATCGGGGGATCGTGTGCCTGGAGAGCCTCGGAGTTATGCAGAGCGGCCTCCAACGTATCAGCCAGCTCGATCGCTGAACTTAGGGTAAGATCGGCTTTTTCCAGCAGCCGCTGGCACACGTACACTGACCTGGTCCCCGTGACGAAGGCGTCTCTCACTAGGAGTTCTGCATGCTGTGCCGCCGTCAGCTCCTGGCAATTGCAGGCCCGCACGAGCGTCTGTAGGGCCCGGACAAACTCAGCACTCGATTCCCCGGACCGTTGTTGCCGTGTTGCTAAGCGATGCCGAGCATAGACGCTGTTTATCGGCCGCAGGTATTGTCTTTTGAGTGCGTTCATCGCGCCGTCGTAGTTCGGCTGGTCTCTGATCAGCAAATAAACCTCTGGACTGACCCTGGAGAGTAGAACTCTGCGCTTCGCTACGGGGTTGGTCGCTTTAATCTCCTCTAGATACGCTTCGAAGCAGGCCAGCCAGAGTTCGAAAGCGTTTCCAGCATCAGTCATTTGAGGATCGAGGTCTAAGTTTTCTGGTCTCAGGGCCTGTTCCATGTTTTAAAATGTACAGCGAATAAAATTGAAGCACCTTCAATTACTCCAAAAGACTGAGGTTTGGTAAAATACTGAAAGGCTTTTATTCGCTGTACAATATGACCTCCACAGTGAGCGTCTGCCCCCGGACTGAGGGGGAGGGGCAAGGTGAACACCTTTATACGGGACTCTATGGGAGGAGCCACAGGGACAGTCAGCAGAGGGGTGTGTCCAGACAGGTAACCGAGTTACAACATATATACATGGTTTACCACAAGCTGCAGGCCCCACCTGATCAAAATCACCCAAAATAGCAATAAAAAAAAGGAGCAACCAGAAGCCAGGTGAACTACAGAGTGCAATTCACAAACCGTGTCAATTAAACCTTGCCCTAGACCTAAGGTTCCAGCACAAACCTCTGGCAGCTTTGAGCAAGAGGGAGAGAGAGACCACTTGAACACAGGGCCCTTCCTCCAGGAGAAGTGGACGAGGGGGAGAGTGAGGCCATCACATGCAGACGTCTTCTTTCAGCGATAGGGAGGCTGGTAGACAGCACTGAGCACCCACTTGTAATCCGCTCCTGCCTTGATCGTTTCAATCTTCCTTGGCGCTTTAAATGGTGAGACCATGGGCTCGTTCCATGTCTCCAGGTTTCTTGTCCTGGAGGGCGCACACTTCAATCAAAAGCCTCACTGAACATCCTCAGCCAGATCACTCAATGGGCCCGAAAATCCAGCACTAAAATGTAGATTACGGGCTCCAATAGCAGTAGAACCACATTTGAAAGAATAAGAAGATGTAAAAGAAGTTGTTTTATGAACCATCTGTAGGATGTCACGTTGTTTGCTGATGCTATCTTCTTCCAGAAGATAAATATAAACATATGGAAACAAAACAGCCATTTTTTTTTTACCCAGGATGCTCCTCCAAATAACAAGGCCCTTTGCTAAATGACAAGAGCACACTGCTACCTTCAGGCAGGAAGTGCAGAAGCCTGAAGTCCATAGCAACAGGTTCAGGAACAACTACTCTCCTACAACCATCGAGTTCTTGAACCAATTTGCACAACTGTTGCACTAACTCAGCAGTAGAACACTAGGGACCACAAGAGGTCTCTGATTGTGTCTTTTCTTTTGTAATAAGTTCTTGCTTAGTCACAGTACTTTCCTCTGTAACTCCCTTCAGTGTCTTGAATAATGTATGCATAATTTATATTCTGTTTGTTTTCTGTACATATATGCCGGCAATGCTTTTTTTTTGTATTGCACCTATATCTCGCCCTACATGTCCATATGAAAATAAACTTGATTTGATGAGGTTTCCTGCTCATGGTGACATTGATTAAAACATACCTATTGGCTTCTGGAGAAGAGGATAAGTCTTCTTTGAAATAGCATCATGAAATGCTATATTTCAGCACAAGAGTGAACATCACATATAAACATTGAAGACAAAGAATAAAGTAAAATGGGATGGGTTTCAAGGAAACTCTGAAAGGAGAATAAAGTGATGAAGGACCTGGGAAAGTGTTTCCAAAGTGTGGGCTGTACACTCGGTGGCCTCTATTTTAAGAGGACCTGTACATCTGCTTGTTAATATAAATATCAAATCAGCCAATAATATAGCAGCAACTCAATGCATAGAAGTATGCCTACATTGTCAAAGGTCCAGTTGTTGTTCAGACCAGAATGGGCAATAAATGAGAACTAAGAGACTTTGATCATGAAATGATTGTTGGTGCCTGAAGAAATGGTTTGAGCATCTCAGAAACTGCTGATCTCCTGGGATTTTGACGCACAACAGTCTCTAGAGTTTACAGAGAATGGTGTTGAAAAACAACAAAAGAAATCCAACAGTTGTGTGGGTGGAAACCCCTTGTTAATGAGAGAGGTCAGAGGAGAATGGCCAGAATGCTTCAAGCTGACAGGAAGGCAACAGTAACTCAAATAACCACATATCACAACACTGGTATGCAGAAGAACATCTTTTAATGAAGAACACGTCAAACCTTGAAATGGATGAACTACGGCAGCAGAAGACCACCAACATGCACTCAGTGGCCACTTTATTAGGTACGGAGGTAACAAAGACTCTGGTTTCCTACAGGAAGCTGAGATAGAAAGAATGCACACATATCATAAACTTCATTCACCATAAAAAATACAAGGAAATTGAAGGAAGGATTATTTGGCAGCTCGAGTCTCTTCTGGTGGACTATCTCTTCATTCAATTAGTCCTGACGAAGGGTCTCGGCGCGAAACGTGTTGCTTGAATTTCCAGCACCTGCAGATTTCCTCGTGTTCGAGTCTCTTCTGCTCTTTAATCAGATTATGGCTGACCAATGTTTCTTGTGTCCATTTCCCACACTCTCCCCATAACACAAGAGATGCTGCAGGTTTTGGAAATGCAGAGTAACATGCACAGAATTCTGGAGGAACCCAGCAGCTCAGGCAGCTTCAACAGTAAGGAATAAAGGGCCAATATTTCTGTCCAAGACTCTTCATCTGAATTCTTTATTCTTGCTAAGTAAAAGCCAATCTATATCATTTTGGCTTCATTTGGAGTACAGGCAGTCTCCAGATTCTGTTCTTGAGAACTGTATTCCAGCCAATTTCTCAGTCAGATACATCTATTTCCTCTGGCTACCCACTTTGTTTGAAACTACAAACACTTGGAGTGATTCTTTCTCTGAATAATCACCCAAACAATGCCCATAATTAAAATAATGGAATATTTACTGTATCCTGTCATTAATGAAAAATATTAAACATTTTATTATAATTATTGTTGTTATTGCTGAGGCTGGAGTGCCTCAGCAAAGCCATGTTTCCTTAACACACTTGCATCTCTGACCTACAGCCATGTTTCCTGCGTGGAATCCTACAAGCATTATTTCCGTCAGTTTTAAGCAGCAATAGTTCGTTTAAATGCATTAAGACATATTTGTTGACTGTACTGACCTTGGAAGCAGTTGTGCTTTTTAGCTCAATCAAGTAGAAACGAGAATATTTAATCATATCCATTGAGTAATCTGCTGCCACACGAGTGGCCCCTAGGCACCCTGGACATACTTCCTCCAGACGTATCGCCACAATAGGTTGATGGCAGAGGCTATCTCAATGGCTCTTCACATGGTCCTAGAACACCTGGACAACACAAACACCTATGTCAGGATGCTGTTAATCGACTATAGCTCAGCATTTAATACTAACATTCCCACAATCGTGAGTGAGAAGTTATTGAACCTGGGTCTCTGTACCTCCCTCTGCAATTGGATCCTCAACTTTCTAACCAGAAGACTACAATCAGTGTGGATTGGCAATAATATCTTCTCCTCGCCACGATCAACACTGGTGCACCTCAGGAGTGTGTGCTTAGCCCACTGCTCTACTCCCTCTATACCCATGACTGTGTGGCTAGGCATAGTTCAAATACCATCTATAAGTTTGCTGATCATACAACCATTGTTAGTAGAATCTCAGGTGATGATGAGAGGGCATACAGGATTGAGATATGCCAACTAGTGGAGTGGTGCCACAGCAACAACCTGGCACTCAACGTCAGTAAGACGAAAGAACTGATTGCAGAAGGGTAAGGTAAAGCAACACATGACAATCCTCATAGAGGGATCAGAAGTGGAGAGAGTGAGCAGTTTCAAGTTCCTGGGTGTCAAGATCTCTGAGGATCTAACCTGGTTGCAACATTTTCATGCAGGTTATAAAGAAGGCAAGACAGCGGCTATACATTATTAGGAGTTTGAAGAGATTTGGTATGTCAACAAATACACTCAAAAGCTTCTATAGATGTACCGTGGAGAGCTTTCTGACAGGCTGCATCACTGTCTGGTATTGGGTGGGGGGGGATGGGGGGTGCTACAGGACCGAAGGAAGCTGCAGAGAGTTCTAAATTTAGTCAGCTCCATCTTGGGTACTAGCCTACAAAGTACCCAGGACATCTTCAAGGAGTGGTGTCTTAGAAAGGCAGCAATCATTATTAAGGACCTCCAGCACCCAGGGCATTCCTTTTTCTCACTGTTACCATCAGGTAGGAGGTACAGAAGCCTGAAGGCACACACTCAGTGATTCGGGAACAGCTTCTTCCCCTCTGCCATCCAATTCCTAAATGGACATTGAACCCTTGAACACTACCTCACTTTTTTAATATATATTATTTCTGGTTTTTGCACGATTTTAAACTATTCAATGTACATATACTGTAATTTATTTACTTATTTATTTATTTTCTTCTATATTATGTATTGCATTGAACTGCTGTTGCTAAGTTAACAAATTTCATGACATATGCCGGTGATAATGAACCTGATTCTGATTCTGATTATTATCTTGAAAATTACTTTAAAAATGTATTGGAGAGTATAGAACATGGAACAGAACAACACAGGTGTTGCCCTTCAGCTTATGATGTGTCAAAATAATCTGGCAAATGATGGGAAATAATCTGTTCTTCTTGTAAATGCTCCCGTTCATTATGTGCTATGTTGTATGACATGTGCAATCCATTGTCTTTCCATGACCTTGACTGTCCTTGGCAAATTTTCCTGCAGAAGTGGTTGGCCACTGCTTTCTCCTGGGTAATGTCTTCACAAGATAGGCGACCCCAGCCATTATCAATACTCTTCAGAGATTGTCGGCCTAGTGTCAGTGGTCGCATAACCAAGACTTGTGATATGCACCAGCTGCACATATGGCCATTGAACATCTGCTCCCAAGGCTTCATGTGACCCTGATTGGGTGGCTAAGCAGGTGCTACACCTTGCCCAAGAGTGACTGGCAGGCTAGCAGAGGGAAGGAGCACCTTACATCTCCTTTGGTAGAGACGTATCTCTAGTACATGCTCCATATCCCTCTAGTCTCTGCATATGCATGAGCCTATCATACCTGCCTCCTTCACCAACCCTGGCAGCTCATTCCAGACACCAGGTTTCCCCACACATCTCCATTGAACTTTCCACTTTTCCTCTTTCACCTTGAACACCTCTCCTCTACACACTTAGAGGCTGAGGAGAAGATAATGACTGTCTCAAACACAAGAAAATCTGCCGATGCTGGAAATTAAAAACAACACACCCAAAATGCTGGATAAACTCAAAAGATCAGGCAGTAACTATGGAAGAGAGGAAACAGTCGCTGTTTCTGGCCGAGATCCTTCATAATGACCCTTCCTACTGGTTTTCACCCTCAATCTAATGGCCAGATTGAGAGAGTGAATCAGTAGCTGGAGACAAATCTACAGTGCCTCATTTTCTCTAACCCCACAACCTGGAGCTTCCAACTGGTTTGTGCGGAGATTAAACACAATAACCTCCAGTTATCCTCTACTGACATGTCCCCTTCAAACTCCAGAAGAAATTCTAGCTGCCACTCTTCCCTGACCATGAGACTGATGTGGGAGTTCCTGCTGCTGAACAGCTGATCCAAGCGCGTATGGAACTGGGCCTGGGGTTCCTTACTGCGCTCTCAGAAACAACATGCCCGGCAGGCTGATTGACCATGCTGACAGGTGAGGCCTCTCAGTCCAGGCTACTGTCTACATGTCTTCCTTTGAAAACTAAGGGAGACAAGTTGGCCCATGCTACATTATAGTGGAGAAGGCTAACAACAAAGTTTCATTCAGACTGTGCCTACCATCATCAAATCACGCAGTGTACCATCTTTCTCAGCTCAAGCCAGTGACTTCTTCCCCACCTTGCTCCAGTCACACCCCCCCACCCTCCTCCCTGCTTGGTGGATGTGTCCCTGATCTATTCTGCGCGGTGCCTCCAGGTATGGGCAGAGTCCAGTATCTCATGGATTGGGTGGGTTATGGCCCTGAGGAATGTCCTTGACTTCTGGCCCATGACATCCTGGACAGATCTCTCATCCAGGACTTCCAGTGGGCAGAGATTCTGTTGCCTCGGGAACTGTGCCTAGGCTGCTGTCGTGCAGTCTGGGTGCCCTTCCAGACAGGCAGCTGAATGGGGTCATCCATCTCGCTCGTTGGTATGCATGTTCCAGCCAATTAGCATTTTATTATGCTTGTATTTAACTCTTTTCTCTCATTTCAGTCTTGTTGAGTGTTGACCAAAGCACAGCAGCCTCTACACTCCCTGCTTGTCTTTGTCCTCGTTCCGACTAGGAAGACTACCATTTTGATAGATGCTTTAAAAGAGTGGAATTTATTTGGTATTGAATTACTCCTTCCAAGCTGCAGTGTTGGTGCTTGCTTTCCATTTGAGAGTTTTAATTTGGAGCCCTGTTGGCCTAACATTTATAATTTTCCTTTTGCTCTGCACAGTTCTTACTAAAATTCAGTAAAATGTTCAATCCCCTTCAGTATCTCTCCCTCTGCACTTGGGCCATAACTACACACCATGTCATCCCCTCAGCCTCAGTGTATGTGTAAAGCTGGATTTCTGGTTATTCACAAATCAGGAAGCCCCTGTGTTTCAGTATTCCAGAGAATGGAATTCCAAAATCTCACAACATTTTGAAAGAAAAAGTTCTCTTTAACTTAGTCTTCAGTAGGCATCCCATTACTCTGAGACCATTCTTTTGGTTCTCAATTTGGTCTTGAAGGAAATATCTTCTAAGCATTTAGCTTATCAAGTCCCCTAAGAATCTTCAATGTTATAACAAGATCCACTCTTATACTTTTAAATTCCAATCTGTTCAACTTTTCCTCACAGACAATCCCAATTACCCTGAATCTTTCTGGTGAATCTTTTTTGAACTCCCTCATATTTCCTAAAAATCTGTTCCTCGTACTCTAAAAAGAGCTTCATTTGTGCCTGGTATGGTTGTAGTAAGACATCTCTAAGTTTATACTCTAACTCCCTTGAAGTAAAAGTCTCCATTCCATTAGTTTTCCCAATTGGGGCTGCCCAGGGTTGGAAGTTTCTGGGATTGATGTCCATGTGAGGCGGAGGCATGAGGAAATATGAGGACTGGTCAGTTGGTGAGCCCGGAGAGCGGGATCCTGTCATTGTGTAGTCGGGGTATTGACAACAAAGCCCAAAGTTTGATCAGAGTCCGGAAATCAAAGCTGAATGGTTGAGCCTGGAGTTGGTAGAAGTCCATGTGTATGGGAAGTGGGATTGAGGAAGGGGCTCGTTTTGCTCTTGTTTTGCCGGGTGCTTGTTATGTTTTGTGTTTTGCTGAGCATTACAAGCATGCTTTATTGACACGGGAATGTGCGGCAGCACTTGCAGGCTGCCCCCAGTGCATACTCACATACTTAAATGTGTTAGTTGTTAATGCAAACAACACATTTCAATGTATGCTTCCATGTACTGCACATATGATAAGTACATCTGAATCTGAATCTGATTACCTACTCTGCCTGTACGTTAACTTTCTGTGATTTAGTATAAAGCTCCCCAAATCTCTAGTTGTTGCTTAGGTCTGATATTGATGAACTTTTAATGTAGTTAGCTCACTGGTTAATCATCAGAGTAAATTATTTATTGAAGTATGTATATGACACCATAAACTACCCTGATATTCACTTTCTCGCAGGCATTCACCATAGGACGAAGAAATACAATAGTATCAATGAAAAACTGCACACTAAGACTGCCAAGCATCCAATACACCTGGAGTATTGTGTGCAGTTTTGGTCCCCTAATCTGAGGAAAGACATCCTTGCCATTGAGGGAGTACAAAGAAGGTTCAACAGATTGATTCCTGGGATGGCAGGACTTTCATATGAAGAAAGACTGGATGAACTGGGCTTGTACTCGTTGGAATTTAGAAGATTGAGGGGAGATCTGATTGAAACGTATAAGATCCTAAAGGGATTGGACAGGCTAGATGCAGGAAGATTGTTCCCGATGTTGGGGAAGTCCAGAACGAGGGGCCACAGTTTGAGGATAGAGGGGAAGCCTTTTAGGACTGAGATTAGGAAAAACTTCTTCACACAGAGAGTGGTGAATCTGTGGAATTCTCTGCCACAGGAAACAGTTGAGACCAGTTCATTGGCTATATTTAAGAGGGAGTTAGATATGGCCCTTGTGGCTACGGGGGTCAGGGGGTATGGAGGGAAGGCTGGGGCGGGGTTCTGAGTTGGATGATCAGCCATGATCATAATAAATGGCGGTGCAGGCTCGAAGGGCCGAATGGCCTACTCCTGCACCTATTTTCTATGTTTCTATGTTTCTATGTAATATGCTAAAAAGACAAACTGTGCAAATACAAAAAACAAATAATAATAATAATAAAGAAAGAAAGAAATAGTACTGAGAACATGAGTTGTAGAGTTTTCAATATGAGTCCGTAGGATGTCAGTTCAGTGTTGAGTTAAGTGAAGCTATCCACACTGGTTCAAAAGCCTGATGGTTGAATGGTAATAACTGCACCTGAACCTAGTGGTGTGTGATCCAAGGTGTGGCACCTTCTTCCTGATGGCAGTAATGAGAAGAGAGCATTGCCTGGATGGTGGGGTCCTTGAAGATGGATGCTGCATTTCTGTGACAGTGGCCCTCAGTCCACCTCTGGGTGGGCCAGGTTTCACTCTCCCACCCCTCCCCACTGCAATTTTGGATTTCCTTGCAAAATAACTATCATGAAGGAAAAACACAGACAGCCATCAACTTACACCAACGAATAATATGTCCTCTTTTTTACCGGTAATAGAAGGTCCATGGTTGGGAAAAAGAGAATCTTTCAAGTACACCCACAACTTCCCCCATGAAGAGCACAAACAAATGCATCAATCACAATAACAATCAGCTAATGTTCCAAAATAAATCTGGAGATACTTGTTGTCAACGTGTCCAAGAGACCAAGCGAAAGAAATTTCTGTCAAGTCGTTCACAAAGACTGAAACAGGAATGAAGATAGAAGCTTGAAGATAGAAAATAAAACCACAAAGAACAAACTGCGGAGATCAGAAGAATGCAGGGTTTCTGCGCCACTTCCTTAGATGTGATGCTACTGGGTTATAATGCTGAAGAAGTGCAGTGCTGATTAACATAGAGACCTCGCAGCACATTCTGGTAAGCAGATGCTGTTCAGGGCTACATGTTCACACCAGTGTGCTGCACACCAGGAAGTACTGTAGCACTGATGGCTCATGCTGGCCTCATTATAATGAGGACTGTGGGTTCTGCACAATGTTGGAGACTCTCTATTGGGCACGGCGCCAGTGAAGAAAGAAAGATCAGAAACAATTCAGCCCTTAAAGCTCGTTGTACTATCAACGAGGAAGGCATGGCAACCACAAAGAAAGATATTAAACAGTTTCCTAAAAAGGAAGTGGACAGTTTTTTTTCACAAGCCCACGTTCAAATGGCTAGTGCTAAGGTTGTACGTTATAAACCATTAAAGAGCAAGTCGTGTTTTATTCCTCAGTGGTCCTTAAGTTTAGTTAAAGTTGCCATTTTCCTAAGGAATAAGTTGGAGTGCCAGACCTGATGTGTCCGAAGTTTGTTTCTTAAAGCTGGTAAGAAGGTCACTTTATTGGGAAGAGCAGGAAAATTAAGAACATCTATGAAGAGATTTCAGCACAGCTAGCTAAATTATGAATCTATTCTTTTTATTCTAGGTTGTAATGCCTCCTTCATTGGAACTGGACACTGCTAGGGTTCCGGTTGTGCCTAAGACTTTTGCACAGTACTGCATTTGTCAAGATGGAGTGGAGAGTGATTTTGTAAATCTGGTGGGAGCAAAGGATATTGGGAATAGCGAGGTGGCAGAGAAGGACTGCCGGGGCAGGGGGTGGCACGGGTGCTCACACATCCAGCCCTGACTCACCTTGACTCCAATCAACTGGCACTGATCACTACAGAATGTCTCCCTGGTGCTTCCCGCTCCTACCGCTCTCCCTTCCCCTTTTCCCAGTCATGATTCCCCTCTCCCTGTCCCTTTCTCACTCTCGGTCTGCAATGGATACCCATATCAGAATCAGGTTTGTCATCACTCAGATATGTCATGGAATTAGTTTTTGTTTGCTGCAGCAGTACAGTGCAATGAATAAAATTACTACAGTACTGTGCAAAAGTGCTAGGCAGCCTAGCTCTCTCTCTCCCTCTCTCTGTGTGTATATATATATGTACTTCAGACTTTTAAACATTATAGTATATACACTTTATAAAGTCAATATGTCCTCTCATCATATGGATTTTATATAACTCTGTCCAAATGTACCACAACACATACAAAATGTGGAGGAACTCGGCATTTTGGAAATCATCGTGCATTTATTTCCCTCCATAGATGCTACAGGAGAGGACTGTAGTGTTGATAGGAGATTCTTTACTCAGAGGAACAGAGAAGAGCTTCTGTGGGCATGATAAAGACACCCAGATGGCATGTTGTCTCCCTGGTGCCAGGATCAGGGAAGTCTTGGATCGTGTCCATGGCATTCTCAATGGTGAGGGTGAGCAGCCAGAAGTCTTGGTACATATTGGCACCAATGACATAGCTCGATAAGGTGAGGAGTCCCTGAAGATATAAAACTGGAAAAATAGGACATCCAGAGTAGTAACCTCTGGATTGCTGCCTGTGCCATGGGCCAGTGAGGGCAAGAATAGGATGATTTGGCAAGTGAATGCATGGCTGTGGAACTGGTGCAGGGGGCAGGGGGCAGGGGTTCAGATTCATGGATCATTGGGATCTCTTTTGGGGAAGGTATAACCTATACAAAAGGGATGGGCTACACCTGAATCCAAGGGGTTCGAATATCCTTGTGGCAGGTTGGCCAAAGTTGTTCAGGTGTGTTTAAACTAACCTGGCAGGGAGATGGGAACTGGAGTGATAGTGCTGAAGATGAGGTAGTTGGGTTACAAATAGAGGCAATGTGTAGTGTGATTCTTAGCAAGGAGAGGCTGATGCTAGGGCAAATTTACAGTGAACAGGATGATTTGCAATGTAAAAGGCGGACAAAGTTGAAGAGAGTATATACAAGACGAAAGGTGTTATATTTGAATGCATGCAGTATACGGAATAAAGTCAATGAACTTGTAGCACAGTTACAGATTGGCAAGTGTCATGTTGCAGGCTTCACTGAATCATGACTGAAAGAAGATTATAGCTGGGAGCTTAATGTCCAAGGATATGCATAATATGGAAAGGATAGGTAGGAAGACAGAGGTGATGATGTGGCTCTGTTGGTAACAAATAAAATTAAATCATTAGGAAAAGGTGACATAGGGTCAGAAGGTGTTGAGCCATTGTGTTTAGAGCTAAGGAACTGCAAGGGTAAAAAGACCCTGATGAGAGTTATATACAGACCCCCAAATAGTAGTAAGGATGTGGTCTACAAGTTACAATGGGAGATAGAAAATACATGCCAAAAGGGCAATATTACAATAGTCACAGGAGAATTCAATATGGAGGTGGACTTGGAAAATTAGGTTGGTGCAGGATTCCAAGAGGAGGAATTTCTAGAATGCCTACAAAATGGTTTTTTGGAACAGCTCGTGGTTGAGCCCACTAGGGGATCAGCTATTCTGGATTGGGTGTTGTGCAATGAACCGGAATTGATTACAGAGCTTAAGGTAAAAGAACCCTTAGGGGAATGTGATCATAATAGTGTCAAATTCACCCTGATATTTGAGAAAGAGAAGCTACAGTCATATGTATCCGTATTACAGTAGAGTAAAGGAAATTACAGACACATGAGAAAGGTGTTGGCCAAAACTGATTGGAAAAGAGCACTGGCAGGGATAATGGCAGAGCAGCAATGGTTGGAATTTCTGAAAGTAATTTGGAAGGCACAGAATATATACATCCCAAAGAGGAAGAAGTGTTCTAAAGGCAAGATGACACAACCGTGGCTAACAAGAGAAGTCTAACCCAACATAAAAGCCAAAGAGAGAGCAAAAATTAGTGGGAAGTCAGAGGATTGGGATGTTTTTAAAAACCAACAGAAGGCAACTAAAGAAAGTCATTAAGAATGCAAAGATGGAATATGAAAGTAGTTAGCCAACCATATTAAAGTGGATATTGGAAGTTTCTTCAGATTCGTAAAATGTAAAAGAGAGACGAGAGTGGATATCAGGTGAACTGAATAAGTATTTTGCAGTCTTCACTGTGGAAGACATTAGCAGTATAATGGAAGTTTCAGGTGTCAGGAGTTATGCACTGTTTGAAGTTAACATTACTAGGGAGAAGGTTTTTGGAGAAACTGAAAGGTCTGAAGGTAGATAAGTTACCTGGACCAGATGGTGCACACCACAGGGTTCTGAAAGAGGTGGCTGAAGAGTTTGTGGAGGCATTAATAATAATCTTTCAAGAATCACTTTATTCTGGAATGGCTCCAGAAAACTGGAACATTGCAAATATCACTCCACTCTTGATGTTGGAGATGTTGGAGTCAATTGTTAACAATATGGTTTCAGGGTATTTGGAGGAACAGATAAAATAGGCTGTAATCAGCATGCTTTCCTCAAGGGAAAATCTTGCCTGACAAATCTGTTGTAATGCTTCGAAGAAATAACAAGCAGGATAGACAAAGGAGAACCAGTTCGTACTGTGTACTTGGATTTTCAGAAGGCCTTTGACAAGACACCATACATGAGGCTGCTTAACAAGCTACGAGGCCATGGTATTACAGCAGACATCCCACCCTGCAAAAACTCATTTCGGGGGGTGTGGGTAGCACCACCATTTCAGGGAGGTAGCACCCCCACCCCCCACAACCCCATACCCCCTCCCGCCCCCGGTCAACCTCCAAGGGTGTATGTAATACTTTGTTTAGTGATTTTGTCTAATCTGTAAACCAAGTTGGGGATATGCAGAAAATGTGACATTAATATATGTACTTATATTATAATATATTATCATGTTTATTCTATTACAACTTTAAGCAAGTCTACAGGGAGTTTGGTCTCATCATGTAGGACATCAATAGAGTAGCTCCTTAGCAGCCAGCCAGCTAGTTTAAATAATGTTAGCTATGCTAATGAATGAATGACACCTGTTAAACTCATCTCAACATGTCTTTTACATTTTAACCCACCATGGGCAATAGAAAAGTCACTGTTGCAAACAGTGCAGCGAGGAACACTGTCATTATTTTTGAGGTCGACTGTGAAGCCCACCCACAGAGAAAACTGATAGGTCTACTTAGCAGGGGTCCCCAACCACAGGCAGGTTTAATATTGGCAATATTCTTGTGGACCGGATGACCGGGGGGGGGGGGGGGGTGTTAATCACGACCGGAATATAGGTGATAAGTCAACTACAAGTCACTTATAAGTGGCTAATCCACTCAATTTCATTTCTAAAAGGGTTTATCTAACGAATTTAATATTAAACACACAGCACATATTTTCCTCGCATGAATATAGTGATAAGTCAATTATAAGTCAATAGCGTCATAACATTTTAAGTAACGTTTGGATATGAAACACAGAGCGCATATTTTCCTCATATGAACATAGAAAATCATTGCAACACACCAATATCACTGAATCAGTGGGAGCCCTGGGCTTATTTTCCTGCAACAAGACGGTGCCATTGAGGGGTGATGGGAGACAGTGATACTCGAAGGGGGTTCCTTATGTCCAATCTATTCCGCAATTTAGTTTTCGTTGCATTCATTGCAGAGATATGTTGGAAATGGAAGCAATGTTTTCAGTGCTTTTGTGGCTATCTCAGGATATTCAGCCTTGACTTTGATCCAGAATGCCGGCAGAGATGTTATGTCAAACATACTTTTCAGCCCGCCGTCATTTGCAAGCTCGGGGAGTTGATCTTCCCGCGCTGACATGGATGACGCGTGCATTCAAGTTCAACAGTGCGTGACAAGGAATGAAGAAAGGTGCAGTTGACTCATATCGCCAAATCATATTGTTTCCTCGTGGCCCAGTGGTTGGGGACCACTCTTAGCACGAAGAGAGACCAATCAAAATGCTCGCTCTCCCTCTCCCTCTCTTTCTCAAAAAAATCGATTTCTGGGATATTGTATATAATTTCTGGGCATCAGGGAGCCACTATTGATATGAGGGAGACTCCCGGAACTTCCGGGAAAGGTGGGATGTCTGTTACAGGGAAGATTCTAGCATGGATAAGGCAGTGCCTGATTGGCAGGAGGTAAAGAGTGGGGAAAAAAGGGAGCATTTTCTGGTTGGCTGCTGGTGACGAGTGGTGCTCCGCAGGGGTTTTGCAGGGGACCGATCCTTTTTAAATTACATGTGAATGATTTTGGAGAGGGAATCGATGGTTTTGTTGCAAAGTTTGCAGATGATATGAAGATAGGTGGAGGGGCAGTTAGTTTTGAGGAAATAGAGAGGCTACAGAAGGACTTAGAGAGATTGGGAGAATGGGTAAGGAGGTGACAGATGGAATACAGTGCCAGGAAGTGTGTGGTGATGCACTTTGGTAGAAAAAGTGAAAGTATAGACTATTTCCTAAATGGAGAGAAAATACAAAAATCTGAGGAGCAAAGGGATTTGGGAGTCCTGTACAGGATTCTCTAAGGGTTAACTTGCAGGCTGAGTCTGTAGTGAGGAAAACAAATGCAATGTTAGCACTCATTTCAAGAGGACTAGAATATAAAAGCATGGATGTAATGTTGAGACTTTATAAAGCACTGGTGAGGCTTCACTTGGAGTATTGTGAGCAGTTTTGGGCCTTCTGTCTTAGAAAGAATGTGCTGAAACTGGAGAGGGTTCAAAGGAGGTTCACAAAAATAATTCCAGGATTGAATGGCTTGTAATATGAAGACCACTTGATGACTCTGGGCCTGTATTCACTGAAATTCAGAAGAATGCCGGGTGACCTCAATGAAACCTATGAAATGGTGAAAGGCCTTGATAGAGTGGATGTGGAGAAAATGATTCCTATGGTGGGAGTGTCTAAGACTAGAGGACACAGCCTCAGAATAGAGGGCTGTCCTTTTGAAATGGAGATGAGGAGGAATTTCTTTAGCCAGAGAGTAGTCAATCTGTGGAATTCATTGCTGCAAGCAGCTGTGGAGGCCAAATCTTTAGGTATATTTAAAGCAGAGGTTGATAAATTCTTAATTGGTCAGGGCATGAAGGGATACAGGCTGAATATTGGAGCTGAGAGGCAAAATGGATCAGCCACGATGAAATGGCGGAGGATATTTGATGGAACAAATGGCCTAATCCTACTCCTAAATCTAAAAGTGTTATAATCTTATGCTGCATGGTGAGCTGAGTTCCTCCAGCATTTAATTGGTGTTGCTCAGGATTTCCAGCCACTGCAAGATCTGTTATGTCTCCTTATATACCACATAGCTTTTCTTCAATGAAGGTGTTGTCTTTTAACATTTTTAAAGGTAGACATATTCAATCCAGATTCAACTTGTTAACTGGCTTCTCAATTTGTTTTGTCCTCTTCAATTGTATAACTTTTCTGATGTATTCACTCGAGGGATTAGCAGCCCTTTGAACTGATGCACTGTTGTCCTGTATCTCTTGAAGAATAGTTGACTTTGCAATTAACATCCAGAACAGATTCATCCTCACGTATTACTGTAGTAAGTTGTCATTGTCTATGTGGGCACTTCTAACACAATTTTTGCTATAAACTAGGGATTGGTTGGACTAGAGGCTTGGGCTAGTTCACTGTCATCTCACACTTGTTCATTGGTCTGAAGCCTCCAACTTTCTTAGTTACATTTCCTTAAAGCATTAGTTCTTCAGAATCTGAATCAGGTTTAATATTGCTAGCATATGTTGTGAGATTGGTTGTCTTTTGCAGCAGCAGTACAATACAAAACATGAATTACAGTAAGTATATATATAAAATAGTTAAATTAAATAAGTAGTGCAAAAATAGAAATAAAAAAAGTAGTAAGGTAGTGTTCATTGGTTCCATGTCCATTCAGAAATCAGATGGCAGAGGGGAAGAAGCTGTTCCTGAATTGTTGAGTGTGTGCCTTTAGCCTCCTGTACCACCTTCCTGATGGTAGCAATGAGAACAAGTTGCATCAATCGTTGCCCCTCTACTCTCTCCACACCTCAAGCTTGAAGTAGCAATTCATTTGCAATTCTTCCAATCAATGCATTCTTTAATACCAGTCTGGCCTTACTACATTAATCTTGAATTCTTTTAATATCTAAAATCTATTAATATCAATCTCGAATATACTCAGCAACTGAGTCTCTGCTGTTCTCTCGGGTAGTGAAATTCCAAGATTCACAACACTTTAGGTGAAGATATTTCTTCTCATTTCTGTACAATGGTGGCATAATCTGTCAAGCCTGATAAGAATTCTATGCATTTTATATCTCATTGTTCTAAATTTGAGAGTATGGGCCCAGAATCCTTAATTTTATTCTCATTTGTCAAACCTAATGTCCCATAAATCAATCCAATGAACCTTTGTTGTTCTTCCTCTGTTACAAGTGTATCCTCCCTTCCTAAAGAGCAGGAGTGACCAACCTTTTTGAAAGTGTGTGCCCAAATTGGCAATAATCTTCTATAAAAATCTCTTGCATGCCATGGTAATTTTGAGCAGAGATTATCATTGATTAATGAATTCGTAACAATCATTATGGACTTTTGTATGGAAAAAGGATGAGTCTCACGGCTTATTTACATTTGCTCATTAGTTTGCTATTAATAAAACTATAACAGAGACAGATTGAAATAAATGGAGCATTTTAGAAAGCCTGTTCAAAAACTATTAATATTAATCTTTCAAAAAGATAATTGAAAAGTAACATCATTTCTAGTTTTGTTATTGCACTTCATATGAAATTTGGTGCACATTCATAAAAGATCAAGAAGAAGAAAATAAACACACTTTACTCTGGACAAAACTTTTGCTGCTGCAGTAATGATGACTAATATTTTAAACCAGCTTGTATTTGATCGTTTTGAGAACTATGCATGTACCACTAAGTTTATCTGTAAATCTACTTCCATAGCATTGGACAACAAAGATTTTGCTTCCTGGATACTTTTGGATGTATCTTATGGATTTTGTGCTGCTGTTCATGAAAATCACCATAAAGTTTCCCTATCTTGCGTCAAATTTTTTATTTCAATTCATAATTTAGGCTGAAAAGTTTTCTATTTTGTCCAGGCAAGTCCGGGCATACTTTGGCAGTGCAGATGCTGCATGGCAAGACAGGTTTTAGAATGGCTATAAGTTTCCTTGAAGGATTTTGATATTTGAGACAGATGCTTACCAGAATAACTGATGCCAAGATTAAGGAAGGCATTTTTGTTGGTCACAAACCAAACAGGTCATCAATGTCAGGCAATTTAAAGAATCTCTGGAGGGATGGGAGAAAAATTG
This sequence comes from Mobula birostris, assembly GCF_030028105.1. Taxonomy (NCBI): domain Eukaryota; kingdom Metazoa; phylum Chordata; class Chondrichthyes; order Myliobatiformes; family Myliobatidae; genus Mobula; species Mobula birostris. The sequence continues at coordinate 152,028,972 of NC_092377.1, read as the reverse complement.
CATGGAAGGCATTCAAGGATGTTGTTGAAACTTTTCTTGGCAACTACAGAGCACCAAACCATATGTATCTGTAGCAGGTCGACAGTATGCTTCAAGCACACAAAATCATCAAGTGTAACACGTCACTAAAGATTAATTTTCTTCATTCTCATTTCAACTTCTTCTCTGTAAATCTTAGCACTGTCAGTGATGAACATGGTGAAAGGTTTCACCGGGACATTACGGTCATGGAGAAACGGTATCAGGGCAACAGGAATTCATCAATGCTGGCTGATTATTATTGGACAGTTAATTGAGAATTGTCAGACACTGAGTACAAATGAAAATCATCAACAAAACACCTTTAGTTCCGTTGAACTATTGCAAAGCATCAGTACTGTTATGCAATTAAGCATATTATATTCAATAAAAGTTAATTTCTTGTTTCTCTAGATTCTCACATGATACAAATAGACTGAAATTATCTATGTTGAGCTTCAAGTGGTCCATCATAAACAAAAAAAAATTCTGAGGAAGCATCACTTTTGAAAAAAATTGGTTGTCAAGTGTAATTAGACTTGACCAAATTTATCACTAAAAGCAATGACTCACATGAATATCTCAATGAAAATACTATTAATAATACCATTGTTGAGATGTTTCAGACAGTTAAAAGTGGGAGGAATGGAATTCCAGAGTTTCAGAACCTTATTCTCTGGATTTTTATGTTTTGATCCAGTCACTAACCAAACTCTTTCAATATTGTACTTTCTAATTCAGTTCTACAGTTGACATATTTTTTGCTTCCAAATACTGATGTGTACAACAGGTCTGCGAGGATTGCTAAACACATCATCCAACATCATGTGTTCTCACAAATGTCTAGCTGGTGTCAAGGCAGTGTGAGATATTTCCTCTGAAAACATCTTGCTGCTCTTGGGTTGTAAATAAAAACATTAGCTGCTTCATTTGCCAGTAAAGATAATCGTCATCTATCTTTCTACTACTGGAGGCATTTAAAGAATTCAGGGGTGGCATTGCATGCTGTGTGTCAACAATACCTTTGCACATGCCATCTTAGGCATGTGTGCCTTGGTTTGCCACCCCTCAGAGACCAACGCATAGTGTATTCCATTTGTGGTTTCACCAGGAGCAAGATATCTCTACCTTTGTACTCAGGTCCTCTGACACTGAAGGCTGATATAGTGTTAGACTATCCAACTGCTTGAAGGGCCGGTGTACAAGAATACCCTGATCCCCTCGTGCACCACACCTTTCAATTGTTCACCTTTTAAAAATAAAACAGTATTTCTAATTTTCCTTCAGAGTTGATGATCTCACATTTTCCACTGTATATTCCATCTTGTTGCAGTCACTTAAACCTCTTCATATTCTTCTCTGAAAACCCTTTGCATCCTCCTCTTTGCCATTTTGCCACCTGGCTTATCATCAGAAAACTTTGGCATATTACAGACACTCGTTCCATTCACTCAAATCACCAACACAGTGTATTTTGATAGTCACAGCTTCCTAAACCAAAAATGACTTATTTAAACTTACTCTCTGTTTTCCACCATTTTATGAGTCCTTAACCAAAACCAGTATAGTACAACCACATTTTGTTCAGTAATCTATTACATGACATCATATCAAAGATCTTATTGGAGGGAAGAAGGTAAAACAAGCAGGCAGTGAATCCTCTGTTGTTGCATGGAGTGAATATTCTCCATTATCCACTCAGTGGCCACTTAATTAGGTACACCTGCTCATTATTGCGAATATCTAATTAGCCAATCATCTGGCAGAACTCAACACAGAAAAGCTTGTAGACATGGTCAAGAAGTTCAATGGTTGTTCAGACAAAAAGTTAGAAGAGGGAAGAAATATGATTTAAGAGACTTTGACCATGGAATAATTGTTGGTGCCAGGCAGGGTGGTTTGAGTATCTCAGAGACTGCTGATCTCTTGGGATTTTCATGCACAGGCATCCCTGGAACTTACAAAGAATGTGCATAAAACAGAAAACATCTACAGAGCAGCAGTTCTGTAGGCGAATATGTCTTATTATAGAGAGAGGTCAGAGCCAAAAGGCCAGTCTGGTTCAAGCGGACAGGAAAGTGTCAGTATCTCAAATAATCATGCATTACAACAGTGGTGTGAAAAACAGTATCACTGAACACACAACACATTGAACCTTGAAGTAGATGGGCTACAGCAGAAGACCACAAACACACATTCAGTAGCCACTCTATGAGATACAGGAGGTGCCTAATTAAATGGCCAAAAAATATTCAACAACTGACAGTCTTACTCTAACAAACTTGTCAAACATGATTTCCCTTTCATAAATCCACTTTCACCCTCTTACTACATTCTTGAATTACCTTTTTCTGACTTCTTTATCTCCATCTCAGGAGACACATTTGCAATCAATATCCACTGCAAGTTAGCAGTTTGCATGTTCTGTCAGTGACCACGTGGTTTCCTGAGAGTGGACCAGTTTCCTCCCACACTACAAAGATCACGGGCTAGTAGGTCAATCAGTCACATGGGTGTGATTGGGTGGCAGGGGCTCATTGGGCCAGAAGGCCCTGTTATCATACTGAATCTTGAAACAAAAATAAAGTTTCCACGTCAGATCTTTTTTTTTAGCCATGTCTTCCTCTCCAGCATTGTTGACAGGGATCTCATCCATAGTCACTTCATTTCCCATTCTTCAGCCCTCACCTCCTCCTCTCTTCCCATCCAGAACAAGGAGAGTATTCCTCATTTTCCATGCCGTCAGCCTCCACATTCAATGTAGATAAATCACTATCAGGCACAACTTCCCCTGCGTTATCAACATTCTGAAGGGATCACTTCCTCCATGGCCCTTGGCTCACTCCATCCCACCGACCTTCCCTTTTCACCTTCCTTTCCCATGTGGCTGTGGAAAATGCCACGCCTCTGCTTTTCCCTTTCCCCTTCCTAACTCACGGACCTTTCCTGTCCTTCCAGGTGAGGCAGAAATCCACCTGCTCTTAGTGGCCACTTTCTTAGGTCCCTCCTGTCCTAACAAAGTGGCCACTGAGTGTATGTCAGAATCTGAATCAGAATCAGGTTTAACATCACTGGCATATGTTGTGAAATTTGTTGCTTTGTGGCAACAGTACAGTATAATACATAGAAATAAAAAAAACATAAAGTACAATAAAAAGCATGCAGTATATCAAATTAAATTAATTAAGCAGTGCAAATAGAGATGGAACAATACTGAGAAGGTGTTCATGGGTTCATTGCTGATTCAGAAATCAGATGGCAGAGGGGCAGAAGCTGTTCCTGAAATGCTGAATGTGTGTCTTCAGGCTCGTGTACCTCCTTCTTGATGGTAGCAACGAGAAGAGAGCACCTTCTGGGTGATGGGAAAACTTTCCAAAGTTGTTGTGGATTTTGGGGAGCCGAATACCCATGATGGAGCTGGCTAAGTTTACAACTTTCTGCCTCCTTTTCCAGTCCTGTATATGCACCTGCCCCCCCATACCAGCTGGTGATGCAACCAGTTAGAATGCTCTTCATGATACACCTGTAGAAACTTGTAGATGTTTTTGGTGACATATCAATTCTCCTCAAACTCCAAATGGAATATAGCCACTGTTGTACCTTCTTTGTAATTGCATCATCATGTTCAGCCCAGGGAAGATCCTCAGTGATGTTGACACCCAAGAACTTGAAACTGCTCACTCTTTCCACTTCTAATCCCTTGATGAGGACTGGTGTATATTTTCTTGACGCACCCTCTCTGATGCTCACAATCAATTTCTTTGTCTTATTGAGGTTGATTGTTGCTACACCACCAAACCAGCTGATCTATCTCACTCCTGTACGCCTCCTCATCACTATCTGAAATTCTGTCAACAATTGTGTCACAGGCAAATTTATAGATGGCATTTTAGCTACGTTTAGCTACACAGTCATGGGTGAAGAGAGAATCGAGCAGTAGGCTAAGCATGCTTCCTTGAGGTGCACCAGTGTTGATTGTCAGTAAGAAGGAGATGTTATTTCTGATCCAAACAGACGGTGGTTTCTTCGTGAGGAAGTCAAGGATCCAGTTCCAGGTAGACACAGAGGCCCAGGGTTTTAATCAGAACTGAGGTTATGATTTTGTTAGACATTGAACTGTCATTAATCAACTGTAGTTATTGGGTGTCAGGGAGGGGTAGCACCTCTGCTGGGGGAACATGTCGTGTCCTTTTCAAGGCAGTTAGTCCACCTTTGGTCCCCACCTGGCACTCAGCTCTCACTTGTGGCTCCCCGTAGCTGTTTGCATGCAACAGCGGCCACACCCCGGGCAACGGTTTTGACAAGCTGGCAGGTGAGGATAGCCGATGGGTCTCAAACCCTCGGTGAGATAGGGAGTTGTCTATCCCAGCATGTGAAGACAGACTCCGGCGGATTGAGAGGACGAGGCCAATGGAAGGTCCAACAGTCAAGAAGGCGGTCTCTGCAAGTGTCATGGAACGTGTAGAGCAGGACAAGACACAAAAGACGTCCTGGTCATCCACTGCGCCTAGTCCCATCTCCAGCCATCTCAATTCTGTCTTGCCACTGGATCCAGATGGGAATTGGGAAGAGAGAGTGAGGCTGATGTTACGGAACTCTCCCTCACTTAAATCCAAATCATGCGCTAGTCTCGACACCATCATCACAGATAATAAACAGTAGCTTGATGTAAGTATTATTATTGTCCAAGTTATCCAAGGCTAAGTGGAGAGCCAGTGAGATTGCACCCACTGTAGACCTATTGTGACAATAGACAAATTGCAGTGGGTCCAGGTCCTTGCTTAGGCAGGAATTAATTCTAGCCATGACCAACCTCTCAAAACACTTCATCATAGTAGGCGTGAGTGCCTCTGGGCGATAGTCATTAAGACAGCTCACCCTGCTCTTCCTGGGCACTGGTGTGATTGTCACCCTTTTGAAGCAGGCGGGAACTTCCTTGAAAATGTCCTTGAACACTCCCACCAGTTGGTTGGCACAGGTTTTCAGAGCCCCATCAGGGCCTGACGCCTTGCAATTGTTTACCCTCTTGAAAGGTGCTTCATGGTCTTCTTTTGCTGTAACCCATCAAATTCTAGATTCAAATTGTTGTACTTTCAGAGATGCTCTTCTGCTCACTACCATTGTAATTCGTGGTTTTCTGAGTTACTGTCGTCTTCCTGTCAGCTTAAACCAGTCTGGCCATTCTCTTGTTATCATTCATTAACAAGGCATTTTACCACAGAACTGCCACTAATGTATATTCTTTCAATTTAATGTATTTCATTAGGTGCTGATGATATTTTCTCATCATTGATGAAATCTAATTTAGATTAGGTGATCACTTCACAGAACATCTTTCATCATTCCTTAAGATTTGAGTAGGTTTCTGTGATGGATGTCCTTGACAAGAAAGGCTTGGACACAAACACGGGAGTATCTGCAACACAGCAGCAAACTGGATCAAGAACTGAGCACCAAAGAAACGCTAGACGAAATCACTAGTAGGCTTACAAGTGTAAGCACAAACCTCAATTCAGGTGCTCTTTAAGTACTCAATTCTTGGCACTCAAAACATGATTGCCAGTTAGCGGAATGGTCTTGAGACTTTAAAGGGGCTGTGCCAGTTATCCACACCTCAGTGAGTTAGAGTATCTAAACCCCAGAAGCTGGCACAGTTGGGTGCATGTCTTAACAAAATGGGAGCTGTCGTGAACTCCGCTTTGAACTCTGCAAAAGCAGCCCCTTCAGTAGTCCAAACAAGTGGTCTGTGGATCTCTTGGTTGGTGCTGCCAGTGGAGCCACCACTGAGCTAAAGTTTCTGATGAACTTTTGGTAAAATTTAGCAAATCTCAAGAATCATTGGACTTGTTTCACAGTGGATGGTTATGACAAATCTCAGACTGCCTGCGTCTTACTCCGGTCCAGCTTGGTACTGCTACTAGAGATGATGAAACCCAAAAATGAAATGGTGGTTATATGAAATTCAGACCTCCTCAGCTTGACATAAAGTCCATGATCAAGAAGTCTCTTCAGGATATCTCTAATGTGAGCGATGTGCTTCTCCGTGGACTTTGATAAAGTTAGGATGTCGTCCAAGTAGACGAAGGTGTAATTATGGAGACCATCCTGGAGCATGTTGCTTATCAAGGCCTGGAACAGATTGTATGCACTCTGTAAATCTAGCTTCAAGAATACTCTTGTCCCTAGGAGAATCTTGAAGACTGTGTTCATGAGTGGAAGAGGGTAATGATTCTTGACTGTTATATGATTCAACCGTCTATAATCAATGCAAAGTCCCATCCTTCTGTCCGAAGGAGAAGCCACTGCCAGCTGGAGAGGTGGAGGGCCGAATGAATCTCAGGGAAAGAGCCTCCTTTATATACTCCTCCATAGCACTTCTCTCTGGGCCTAAGAGCACATATAAACAGCCTCATGGAGGACACACACCTGGCAGTAGACTTATTGCACAGTGGTAGGGTCAGTGCAGTGGAAGAGTTAAGGCCTTTTCCTTCCTGAAGATCTCTTCCACATCCTTGTAGGTGGAAAGGATTTCTACCAGCTTGGGTACTGCAATTACCCCCAAACCTTCCTCCAAGAGTGACTCTGTCAGTAGCAGGGGTGACTCAGTAGATCCCAGAATCTCCCCTAAACATCCACAAGGATCTTTACTGAAATCAGAGGACAAATCACAGTCCAAATCCTCAGTCTTCGGCAGTGAGGTGTGACAAATGGTCTTTATGTTCCTGGAGCTAGGCTCCAAGGGTCTCCATTTTGGAGCCTTCCCCTTAGACGGGGCCTGGCAACTGGAGCCTTTTGACTTGCTGCTAGAGCTCCAGACAGCTTGGGCACCTCCTTGGTTTGCTCCTGAGCTAGAGAGCTAGTTCCAGTGCACCTCTGACTGGACAGAGTCAGGAGTCACACAGGCCTATTGGCTGGAGTCAGCTTGACTTCCCTTGAAGGTAGGACTGGGTTTCCTGAAGGTTCCCAGTTACCCTGAACAGAAACCTGCCCCTCATTGGCTGCTGGTCTTGAGAAAGTCTGGGGGTCAGAACACAAAGCCGAAAGCATGCCTTCTTGCAGCGACTGGATCACTTCACGGAAGGTTTACGCTAGGACAACCAATGGTGACTGAGGATCAGGAGATGTTATAGATATAGAAACTGTTGTGCTCTGCAAGACCCTCTATCCTCATCTGCAAGAGCAATGTCTGCTGCCGGATCTGGCCAGAACCAAGCGGACAGCCGTATAAGACAGATGGGCTGTCTCAACCCCTGCTTCAGTACGTTGAGCCAGCGGGTGGTCCCCAAGTCCAGAAAATTTCCCGCTGCTCCAGACTCCAAAAAAAATATTCACCTCTCGTGGGGGTCATACCCCTGGAGATATCCACTCTCTGCGTGACACCAAAATCTGTGAGGTTGGGGGTAGTGTCTGCTACCGTCATAGTCCTCCTGACGCCAGATGGTCTGAACAGTTCTCCCGACAGCTGCAGTTTCGGACATCTGTCCTTGGTTTCTTAAAATGTTCCAATAAAGACCACCATAAACTAGAGTAGCAATATCCATTGCCAGTACTGGCACGATGCATCTTTGGGCATTAACTCTGGATTCTATAGATTCAAATAACCAGGCTTTCCTGTCTGTGTCAGAACTGACTGCTTCTGATCTTACAGCAGGAAATGTTGAGAACACTTGGCAAAGGTGAGAAGTCAAATCTGGAAATGGAACTGGTTTATTATTGCTGCATGTACTGAGGTGGAGTGTAAAGCATCCCTTGCATAGTGTTCATTCACATCAAACTATTACACAGTGCATTGTGCTAGAACAAAGTAAAACAATAACAATACAGAAGAAAGTGTAAACACGAGGAATTTTGCAGATGCTGGAAATTCAAGCAATACACATCAAAGTTGCTGGTGAACGCAGCAGGCCAGGCAGCATCTCTAGGAAGAGGTACAGTCGACGTTTCGGGCCGAGACCCTTTGGGGAACGTCGACTGTACTTCTTCCTATAGATTCTGCCTGGCCTGCTGCGTTCCACCAGCATTTTGTATGTGTTGCTTGAATTTCCAGCGTCTGCAGATTTTCTCGTGTTCGAAGGTGCATATCATAGTGAGTTAGATTGTGAGGTCAAAAGTCCATCTAATCAAACAAGGGAACTATTTAATAGTCATAGCAATGGTGCAGAATCTGTCCTTCATCCTGATGGTACGTGCTTTCAGGATTTTGTATTCTCTTTCCTATAGAAGAGGGCAGGATGTCCAGGATGGGCAAGATCTTTCAGAATGCTGGCTGCATTACTGATGCAGCAAGACAGTGTTAAAAGAAGGGATCCTGGTTTTCGTGATGTGCTGAGATGTGTTCACAATTTTCTGCAGAATCTTGAGGTCATGTGCAGAGTAGCTGCTACACCAGAGTTATGCATCCAAATAGTCAAAGTCAACATATGTATATGTTACGGTATTCTACTTAGTGAAGCTTATTAGCAAGTCCCAGGACAAATCTTCTGATATGATCATGCCAAGGAATTTAAAGTTAAATTAAATCCACCTCTGATCCTCTAATTAGGGTTGGCTTCTTCCTGCAGTTGATAATAAGCTCTTTGGTTTGCTTCCCTAGCCCTCTCTGTGAAGAAATTTCTCCCAATATCAATCCCTAATGGCTGACCTTTTACCCGAGACTGTTTCCTCTTATTCTAGGCCATCCATAGAAGAGAAGAAGCCTCACAGTATCTTCCTGGTAATATCCTACAAGAATTTTACAAGAGATGAATAGTGTAGATTATGTTAATAATTTTTATTGCTACCTCTTGAGTTTGTTGGGTTAAATTGTTGTGCTAAACATACAGTATGTGCAAAAGTCTTAGGCACACATATAGAGCTAGGGTGCCTAAGAGTTTTGCACAGTTCATTAGTAATTTTATGCATTGCACTATATAGCTGATGCTGCAAAAAAACACACTTTTCATGATATATGTGGGTGATAACAACCTGATTCTGATATGAGTTTCTATTGTGGACTGAGAGTTTGAAGGAGGCAGGGAGCAGGGAATCATGGTTGGAAAAAGGGGAAGGGAGAGGGGAGAGAGGGAGAAACACCACAGAAACACCACAGAAACATTCTATAATGATCTATAATCCAATTATTTGGAATCAAATGACCTTGCCTGGTGTCTCAGGGCTGGGTGCGTCTGCACCCATGCCACCTCCCACCCCTGGCACTCCTTCTCTGCCATCTGTCCCATACCCCTCTTGTGGCGCTCTACCGTCACCATTCCCAACATCCTTTGCTCCTGCCAGGTTTACAAGCTCCCCGTTGACAAATGCACAATTGTGGAAAACTCTTAGGCACATATATAGTGCAAAGTCTTAGGCACCCTAGCTATATATATGTGCCTAAGAATTTTGCCCAGTACTGTATTATATAAAGGCACTCTCACTTCTGTTGATGATCTTATATGTTTTATTTAATGCAAATCAGTTAATAACCTGCAAATCCCTTGAAAGTAATTTTTATCCTTTGCAACTGATGTTAACATACTAATTAACTATAGGAACCCCAGATGATGTTCTGTTTAATTAACTAGGGAACACAGCGTAAATTTTAGCAGGTATATTATCACCCCGGGAGAGATTAGCAAACAGAGCACATCCAGGGAAAGGAGCCTGGAGCATTGCATGCTTGAGTCACTCTGCCACAAGGGATGTAGATCGATTGTGATCAATGTGTGGGCGTGATGGGTTGTAGTTCTGTCACTGGACTAATAGTCAAGAAGACTTTGTGGCTCATACCAGTTTGTGAATTTAACTTCCAGATTCTAATGGAATTCTGGTATGAGTAAAATTGTGAAAAAAGTAGACTTTTATTACCTGTGACCTCTACCACTATGAAGGACAAGGGCAGTAGATGCAGGGAACCACCAATACCTGAATGCCCCACCGTCCTGATGTGGAAATATACTCAGTGGCCGCTTTACTAGGAAACAGCTGTACACTTGTTCACTAATGCAAATATCTAATCAGCCAATCATGGGGCAGCAATTCAGTGCATCAAATCATGTGGGCGTGGTCAAGACATTTAGTTGTTGTTCAGACAAACCTCAGGATGGAGAAGAAATGTGATCTAAGTGACTTTGACTGTGGAATGATTGTCATTGCAAGATGGGATAAAACATAGAAACATAGAAAATAGGTGCAGGAGTAGGCTATTCGGCCCTTCAAGCCTGCACCGCCATTCAGTATGATTCGAGCCTGCACCGCCATTCAGTATGATCATGGCTGATCATCCAACTCAGAACCCTGTACCAACCTTCCCTCCATACCCCCGATCCCTTTAGCCACAAGGGCCATATCTAACTCCCTCTTAAATATAGCCAATGAACTGGCCTCAACTGTTTCCTGTGGCAGAGAATTCCACAGATTCACCACTCTCTGTGTGAAGAAGTTTTTTCTAATCTCAGTCCTAAAAGGCTTCCCCTTTATCCTCAAACTGTGACCCCTTGTTCTGGAACTAATGGTTTGCCTATCTCAGAAACTGCTGTTCTCCTAGGATTTTCTCACACAACAGTCTCTAGAGTAAGGGTTTCTGAACATTTTTTTTAATGCCATGGACCACTACCATTAACTGAAGGGTCTATGGACCCCAGGTTGGGAACCCATGCTCTATAGTGTTTACAAAGAATGGTGGGAGAAGCAAAAAAAAAAATCTAGTGATCGGCAGTTCTGTGGGTGGAAATACCCTGTTAATGAGAGAGGTCAGAGGAGAATGGCCAGACTGGTTCAAGAAGACAGAAAGGTGACATTCATTAAAATAACCACACATTACAATGAGCATCTCTGGACGCACGACACATGGAAGTGGGTAGGCTACAACAGCAGGAGGACCACACCATGTTCCAGTTCTTTTCCCAAATAAAGTGGCCACAAAATGTAAATTTAGAGAGACAGAAATTGAAAGGCACAGCAAGTCTGAGGGAAGCTTGATAAAATCTGTGATGGGCAGTCAGGCACATAAGCAGCGGTAAAAATAAGTTTCAAAAAAATCCAGTGATCGGCAGTTCTGCGGGTGAAAATGCTTTGTTAATGAGAGAGGTCAGAGGAGCATGGCCAAACTGGTTCACGATGACAGGTAGGTGACAGTAACTCGATAAAAACACGTGTTACAACAGTGGTGTGCAGAAGAGCGTGCCCGAATGCACGAGACTTTGAACCTTGAAGTGGACGGGCTACAGCAGCAGAAGACCATGAATGTACTGGAGGAACCTAATAAAGTGGCCTCTGAGAGCATAGTCATTCCCTCAACATCGCTGAGCCCGTGGGACCACCTCAACTCTGAAGACTTGCTGCATCAGTGTTGATGTACCCAGTTTCCATACCTCAGAATCATGCATGTTCAGTGGCAGAGCATTACCGGAGAATTCCAGAGATTCACAACCCTTGAGTGAAGAAATTTCCCCTTGCCTAATTCTTTAATGGCCCATCCCTTATCTTCTCTTGTCAGAAAAAAGCAGCCTTTCTCTGTCTATCCTGTCAAATCCCCTTATTTTACAACTTTCAATAAAATGTGCATGACATACATTAAGTCAATATATTTTATTGATTACTCTTGTTAAATATACTGGAAATTCTTACTGCATTGAACATGTTATAAACACTCAGTGGCCACTTTATTAGATACCTCCTGTACCTAATAAAGTGGCCACTGAGCATACATTAGTGTTCTTCTGCTACAGCAGCCCATCCACTTCAAGCTTCAATGTTTTGTTCATTTGGAGCTGCTCTTTTGCACACCGTAATGCAGTGTGGCTATTTGATACACTGTCACCTCCTTGTCAGCTTGAACCAGTCTGGCCATTCTCCTCTGACCTCACTCATTAACGGGGCATTTTCGTCTACAGATCTGCCACTCACCGGATGTATTTTTTTTTCTTTTTTACACCATTCTCTATAAACTCCGAAGAATGTTGATTGTGAAAATCCCAGTTTCTGAGCTACTTACGTCACCCTGTCTGGCACCAACAATGATTCCATGGTCAAAGTCACTTAGATCACATTTTTTCCCCATTCTGATGTTTGATCTGAACAACGACTAAACCTGAAAAAGGATCTCGTGCTTTCCTAGCGTACTTGATGAATAAACTCTTCTCGGGTTTCCACCTGGGCACAGTTATCAATCTTAACCTACGTAACGATGACAAACTCTGCTATCTTCATCAGGGATGATGCCTAGGCACATCTAGTCAGGTGGTACGTATACCTCTGTTGCCCATCCCTACTGATTGGTTAGTCCTCAACCAATCAGGTTTCTGCCCTCCCACCTTGCTTACAATTGAATTTCAGAGCTTACTTAGAGCAAGACCTTCATTTTTATTAAAATTCTTATTCTCTTGTTTTATTTCAATTGAACCTCTTGACCATGTCTGCGTGCTTTTATGTATTCAGTTGCTGCCACATGATTGGCTGATTAGATATTTGAGCTGGTGTGCAGATGTAGCTAATAAAGTGGTCACTGAGTGTAAATGCATATTATTCTCTCTCTTGGAGCTCATCCATTTTGCTTAATACTGAAAACAAAGGATAAACGTACACCCTTCAGATGCTTTTAGCCCATTTGGACAACACTGAGCATCACAGTGATGCAGCTGGAGCAGCCAGAACTTCAGTCATCCGGGTTCAATCTTGACTTCTGGTGCTGTGAGCGCAGAGTTTCCAAGTTCCTCCCATGACCACTCATTTGGGCTGCAGTCGCAGAAGACATAGGAGACCTTGGGGTGGGGTGACCTTATGGAGGCGTATAAAACCATGAAGGTATAGGTAGCTTGAACATGAGACTGCTTACAGGTGGCATGGTAGTGTAGTGGTTAGCATAATGCTATTACAGCACAGGCAATCTGGGTTCAATTCCGGTCGCTGCTTGTAAGGAGTTTGTAAATTCTCTCGGTGACCATGTGGGTTCCCTCCTAGTGCTCTGGTTTCCTCTCACAATCCAAAGATGTGTGGGTTAGTTGGTTAATTGCTCACATGGGTATAATTGGATGGCATGGGTTCATTACACCCAAAGGGCCTGCTACTGTGATAAAATAAATAAAATAAATATATTTTTAAAAAAATCCAAGGGAAGGGGAGCTAAAGAGCATTGGTTTCAGATTGGAGGTGAAGCATTTTAAATAGACCTGAGGGGAAATTTCTTCACACAGAGGGCGGTGTGTATATGGAATGAGTTTTCAGGGGCAGGTACACTGGCAACATTTTAAAAATATTTGGATAAACACGGGATAGGAGGAGTTTATACAGCGGGCAGCATAGGTTGCGGGCGGCAGAGTGAGCTGGGAGCAGAGTGAAGGCCTAAGGGCTTTGGCTCATTGGGCTTCGGTGGAAATCGGCGAGGCGAAGAGGGTTTGGTATTCATTTTTTGCTGTTATTTGAGGAGAGGGGAAGTATGAGTGTGAGGGCAGCTTGTTGTTCTCGGTGCCAGATGTGGGAGGTCCTGGAGTGTCCAGGCCTCCCGGATGTCCACATCTGTGCCAGGTGTGCCGAGATGCAGCTCCTAAAAGACCGCGTTAGGGAACTGGAGCTGCAGCTCGATGACCTTCGTCTGGTCAGGGAGAGTGAGGAGTTGATAGAGTGGAGTTACAGGCAGGTGGTCACACCGGGGCCACGGGAAGCAGACAAGTGGGTCACGTTTAGGAGGGGGAAGAGGAAGAGTCAGGTAATAGAGAGTACCCCAGTCGCTGTGCCCCTTGACAATAGGTACTCCTGTTTGAGTACTGTTGGGGGGGGACAGCTTACCTGGGAGAAGCAACAGTGGCCGTGCCTCCGGCACAGAGTCCGGCCCTGTAGCTCAGAAGGGTAGGGAAAGGAAGAGGAGGGCAGTAGTAATGGGGGACTCGATAGTAAGGGGGTCAGATAGGTGATCCTGTGAATGTAGTCCGGAGACCCGAATGGTAGTTTGCCTCCCTGGTGCCAGGGTCCGGGATATTTCCGATCGCGTCCAAGTTATCCTGAAGTGGGAGGGAGAGGAGCCAGAGGTCGTGGTACATAGAGATACCAATGACATAGGTAGGAAAAGGGGAGAGGTCCTGAAAGGAGAACATAGGGAGTTAGGAAGGGAGTTGAGAAAAAGGACCGCAAAGGTAGTAATATCGGGATTACTGCCTGTGCTACGCGACAGTGAGAGTAGGAATGCAATGAGGTGGAGGATAAATGTGTGGCTGAGGGATTGGAGCAGAGGGCAGGGATTCAAGTTTTTGGATCATTGGGACCCCTTTTGGCGCAGGTGTGACCTGTACAAAAAACGACAGGTTGCACTTGAATCCTAGGGGGACCAATATCCTGGTGGGGAGATTTGCGAGGGCTGCTGAGGTGACTTTAAACTAGAATGTTTGGGGGTGGTGGGAATCAAATTAAAGAGACTATGAGAGAGAAGATTAGTTCACAAATAGAGAAAGCCAGTAGACAGTATATGAGGGAAGATAGGCAGGGGACAGAGACCAGAAGCACTCAGACCAAAGATGTAGGAGACAAGGAAGACAAAGATAACAAAGCTGTTTGCTCTATTAAGGATAAAAAGAGAGTAAGAGGTGGAGAGTTTCTTAAATGCACCTATTTTAATGCTAGGAGCATTGTAAGAAAGGTGGATGAGCTTAGAGCATGGATTGATACCTGGAAATACGATGTTGTAGCTATTAGTGAAACGTAGTTGCAGGAGGGTTGTGATTGGCAACTAAATATTCCAGGACTTCGTTGCTTCTGGTGTGATAGAATAAGAGGGGCAAGAGGGGGAGGTGTTGCATTGCTTGTCAGAGAAAATATAACAGCAGTCCTCTGGCAGGATAGATTAGTGGACTCGTCCAGGGAGGCTATTTGGGTGGAATTGAGGAACAGGAAAGGTGTAGTGACACTTATAGGGGTGTATTATAGACTACCTAATGGGGACAGAGAACTGGAGGAGCAAATTTGTAAAAAGATAGCAGATTGTGGGAGATTTTAATTTTCCACACATAGACTGGGAAGCCCATTCTGTAAAAGGGCTGGCTGGTTTGGAGTTTGTCAAATGTGTGCAAGATAGTTTTTTGCAGCAATACATAGAGGTACCAACTAGAGAAGGGGCAGTGTTGGATCTCCTGTTAGGGAATGAGATAGGGCAGGTGACGGAGGTCCAATGATCACAATACCAATAGTTTCAATATAATTATGGAGAAGGATAGGACTGGACCCAGGGTTGAGATATTTGATTGGAGAAAGGCTAACTTTGAGGGGATGCGAAAGGATTTGGAAGGAGTGGATTGGGACAATTAGTTTTATGGGAAGGATGTAATAGAGAAATGGAGGTCATTTAAAGGTGAAATTTTGAGGGTACAGGATCTTTCTGTTCCTGTTAGTTTGAAAAGAAAGGTTAAAGGTTTGAGAGAGCCATGGTTTTCGAGGAATATAGGAAAGTTGGTTTGGAAAAAGAGAGGGATTTACAATAAATATAGGCAGCTTGGAGTTAATGAGGTGCTCGAGGAATATAAAGAATGTAAAAGGAATCTTAAGAAAGGAATTAGAAAAGTTAAAAGAAAATACGAGGCAGCTTTAGCAAGTAAGGTGAAAATAAATCCATAGGGTTTCTACAGTTATATACATAGCAAAAGGATAGTGAGGGATAAAAGTTGTCTCTTAGAGAATCAGAGTGAACGGCTATGTGTGGAGCCAAAAGAGATGGGGGAGATTTTGAACAATTTCTTTCCTTTGGTATTCGCTAAGGAGAAGCATATTGAATTGTGTAAGGTAAAGAAAACAAGAAGGGTAGTTATGGAAAGTATGACGATTAAAAAAGAGGAAGTACTGGCGCTTTTAAGGAATATAAAAGTGGATAAGTCTCCGGGTCCGGACAAGATAGCCCCTAGGAACTTGAGGGAAGTTAGTGTGGAAATAGCAGGGGCTCTGACAGAAATATTTCAAATGTCATTAGAAATGGGGATGGTGTCGGAGGATTGGCGTATTGCTCATGTGGTTCCATTGTTTAAAAAGGGTTCTAAGAGTAACCTAGCAATTATCGGCCTGTGAGTTTGATATCAGTGGTGGGTAAGTTGATGGAAAGTATTCTTAGAGATGGTATATATAATTATCTGGATAGACAGGGTCTGATTAGGAACAGTCAACATGGATTTGTGCATGGAAGGTCATGTTTGACAGATCCTATTGAATTTTTTGATGAGGTTACTCAGAAAGTTGACGAGGGTAAAACGGTGGATGTTGTCTATATGGACTTCAGTAAAGCCTTTGACAAGGTTCCACACGGAAGGTTAGTTAGGAAGGTTCAATCGTTAGGCATTAATATCGAAGTAGTAAAATGGATTCAGCAGTGGCTGGATGGGAGACGCCAGAGAGTAGTGGTGGATAACTGTGTGCCAGATTGGAGGACGGTGTGTAGCGGTGTGCCTCAGGGATCTGTACTGGGTCCAATGTAGTTTGTCATATATATTAATGATCTGGATGATGGGGTGGTAAATTGGATTAGTAAGTATGTTGATGATACTAAGATAGGTGGTGTTGTGGATAATGAAGTAGGTTTTCAAAGCTTGCAGAGAGATTTAGGCCAGTTAGAAGAGTGGGATGAAAGATGGCAGATGGAGTTTAATGCTGAAAAATGTGAGGTGCTACATTTTGGTAGGACTAATCAAAATAGGGCATACATGGTAAATGGTAGGGCGTTGAAGAATGCTGTAGAACAGAGGGATCTAGGAATAATGGTGCATAGATCCCTGAAGGTGGAATCTCATGTGGATAGGGTGGTGAAGAAAGCTTTTGGTATGCTGGCCTTTATTAATCAGAGCATTGAGTATAGGAGTTGGGATGTAATGTTGAAATTGTATAAGGCATTGGTAAGGCCAAATTTGGAGTATTGTGTGCAGTTCTGGTCACCGAATTATAGGAAAGATGTCAATAAAATTGAGAGAGCACCGAGGAGGTTTACTAAAATGTTGCCTGGGTTTCATCTCCTAAGTTACAGAGAAAGGTTGAACAAGCAACACACATCAAAGTTGCTTGTGAACGCAGCAGGCCAGGCAGCATCTCTAGGAAGAGGTACAGCCGACGTTTCAGGCCGAGACCCTTTGTCAGGACTAACTGAAGGAGGAGCTAGTAAGAAATTTGAAAGTGGGAGGGGGAGAGGGAGATCCAAAATGATAGGAGAAGACAGGAGGGGGAGGGATGGAGCCAAGAGCTGGACAGTTGATTGGCAAAGGGGATATGAGAGGATCATGGGACAGGAGGCCCAGGGAGAAGGAAAAGGGGGAGGGGGGAGAAAACCCAGGGAATGGGCAAGGGGTATAGTCAGAGGGACAGAGGGAGCAAAAGGAGAGAGAGAGAAAGAATGTATGTATATAAGTAAATAACGGATGGGGTACGAGAGGGAGGTTGGTCATTAGCGATCTCCCAGTGGCCACACATTTTAATCCCACATCCCATTCCCATTCTGATATGTATATCCTCTATTGTAAAGATGAAGCCACACTCAGGTTGGAGGAACAACACCTTATATTCCATCTGGGTAACCTCCAACCTGATGGCATGAACATCAACTTCTCAAACTTCGCTAATGCTCCACCTCCATCTCCTACCCCATCCGTTATTTACTTATTTACACACATTCTTTCTCTCTCTCTCTTTTTTCTCCCTCTGTCCCTCTGACTATACCCCTTGCCCATCCTCTGGGTTCCCCCCCCCCTTTCCTTCTCCCAGGGCCTCCTGTCCCATGATCCTCTCATATCCCTTTTGCCAATCAACTGTCCAGCTCTTGGCTCCATCCCTCCCCCTCCTGTCTTCTCCTATCATTCCGGATCTCCCCCTCCCCCTCCCACTTTCAAATCTCTTACTAGCTCTTCCTTCAGTTAGTCCTGACGAAGGGTCTCGGCCCGAAACATCGACTGTACCTCTTCCTAGAGATGCTGCCTGGCCTGCTGCATTCACCAGCAACTTTGTTGTGTGTTGCTTGAAATTCCAGCATCTGCAGAATTCCTCGCTTGGAAAGGTTGAACAAGTTAGGTCTTTATTCTTTGGACCGTAGAAGGTTGAGAGGGGACTTGATAGAGGTGTTTAAAATTATGAGGGGGATTGATAGAGTTGACGTGGATAGGCTTTTTCCATTGAGAGTGGGGAAGATTCAAACAAGAGGACATGAGTTGAGAGTTAAAGGGCAAAAGTTTAAGGGTAACATGAGGGAGAACTTCTTTACTCAGAGAGTGGTAGCTGTGTGGAACGAGCTTCCAGCAGAAGTGTTTGAGGCAAGTTCGATGTTGTCGTTTGGAGTTAAATTGGATAGATATGTGGACTGGAAGGGAATGGAGGGTTCTGGACTGAGTGCAGGTCGGTGGGACTAGCGAGAGTAGGAGTTCGGCATGGACTAGAAGGGCCGAGCTGGCCTGCTTCCGTGCTGTAATTGTTATATGGTTATATGGTTTAGGGGGACAAGGGCCAAGCACGGGGAGATAGGATCAGTTTGATGGGCACCAATGCTGGCATTGCCAGGTTGGGCTGAAGGGCCTTTTATCATGTGTATTATTCTATGATTCTATGACATATGGATTGGTCCCTATAATATGCCCCTGGTATGTAGGTAAATGTTGGTAGAAACCGAGGGGGTAGTTTAGGGGAATATGAGGCACATAAAATAAGATTGGTGTAAATTGTTGGCAGATGACCAGCACAGACTCAGTGGGCTGAAAGGCCTACTCCTTTGCTGTGTGAAGCTATGCCTATGTGGCATTAGCTCCACTACAAAGACTGCAGCAGCTTAAAAATGTGACTCACGGCCAACATCTCAGAAGCAATTAGGGACAGACAACAATTGCTGGACTTCCCTCTGAGCCCAGAGCCTGAAAAATGAATAAATAAAAAGAAACAACAGTTATAACGGTGGCCTCCAGGAAAGGTCAGAGATGTGGTTAAGTTGTTAAATTGCTGAAATAATATCCAGTACCCATATGATTAATCTAGAAAGATGATATTGAATCCTACGGGAATTGAAGTCAGTTAGTTTTAACAACTGAATCAGTAAATAAATCTAGAATAAAAAAGTTGCGATACTGAAATCAGGTTGCTTTATGAAAGGTTCAAATAATCATGTTACTTCATGGATTCTGCAGCTACATTCCTGGCAGAAATAATCATGTTCCTAGCCTGAGAGGAAATGATATTGAAATAATTGCATTCAGTATTTTCTGCTTCTCTCTACATAGAACTGAGGGAATCTTTTGGCGTAGCAAATAAAAGCTTGGGTGTAACCAATGAGCATTAGACAATACCCCTGCAAGAACACAGAACTGTACAGTTGAGCAAGATGCTCTTCTGCCCATGATGCAGTGTCAACTAATTAAATTTATATTAAATGCCAAACTATACTAATCACTTTTGCCTACACAAGAAAGAAAGAAGATGGCTCTGGGTAGTTTTAAGTTTGTCTAGTGTTGTAATGCAGGAAATTCTGGAAGAAGTTTAGACACAACTATCTCCTTTGGACCGCTGGCTGATACTGTCCCAGTAGGTGGCTTTTGTGAAGTTAGTCAGAGGGTGACTACTGGCCGGGGCACCAGGGTCAACTCCCTTATTGTTCTTCAAAATGGTACCACAAGATCTTCAGCATCCACCTGAGAGATGACTTCAATGTCTTCCAACAGACCAGCACTCCCCCAGCACAAGCACTATATAGTCAGCATAGATTATTGTGATGGAGTCTCTAGAGAGGACTTGAGACCACAATCTTCCAACACTCAGCTGAACCTGCTGGCAGCTAATGCACGTCTGACACCCATAATGAGAGAAAGGGGAAGATGGCACCTTCAAACAACGCTACCAAAGGCGGCATCCTCAAGACAGCTCCCGAAGCAGTGCATTTCACTTCTTTTACATCTTCTTTTTATTTCAGATGTGGTTCAGCTTCTGTTAGAGACTGTAATCTACATTCTGGCAGTGTGATTTTGGGCTGATCAGGCAGCCTGCCTCTTCGCTGTCTCCGCGGGTGTTCCATGAGGTTGCAAGCAAAGTGTACGCATGTGCAAAGGATATTCCCATGATCGGCTCCATCTCTCACCAATCTTGATGATTAAAATGGCGAGGGAAGATTGAAATAATCGAGGCAAGTGTAGAGGGTGAGCTGTCTACCAGCCTCTCCCTCAATGCTGCTGGAGAAGGTGTCTGCATGTGGTGGTCTCTCGCTCACTGCTCCCTCAATATTGTCAACGGATGGAGCCAGAGCAAGGTTTGAGTGATGCGGATTGTAGGTTTGGATTCTAGTTCAGGTTTACGAGGTGTTCTAATTCTATTTCTAGTTCTGGTCACTCTTTTTTGTTACTACTTTGGGGTTATTTTTGAATCGGGCCAGACTGCAGATAGTGAACACTGCGCTGAACTGAACTGAAAGTGCCTTTTGATTCTATGTTTTATATTCTGTGTTTTTGCTCTATTTCCTGAGGAGACTGAGGTCCTTTAACTTCTGTTGGATGATGCTGAGGATGTTCTACAAGTCTGTGGTGGCCAGTGCGATCATGTTTGCTGTTGTGTGTTGGGACAGCAGGCAGAGGGTAGCAGACACCAACAGAATCAACAAACTCATTCGTAAGGCCAGTGATGTTGTGGGGATGGAACTGGACTCTCTGACGGTGGTGTCTGAAAAGTGGATGCTGTCCAAGTTGCATGCCATCTTGGACAATGTTTCCCATCCACTACATAATGTATTGGTTGAGCACAGGAGTACATTCAGCCAGAGACTCATTCCACCGAGATGCAACACAGAGCATCATAGGAAGTCATTCCTGCCTGTGGCCATCAAACTTTACAACTCCTCCCTTGGAGGGTCAGACACCCTGAGCCAATAGGCTGGTCCTTGGCTTATTTCATAATTTACTGGCATAATTTACATATTACTATTTAACTATTTATGGTTTTATTACTATTTAATTATTTATGGTGCAACTGTAATGAAAACCAATTTCTTCCGGGATCAATAAAGTATGACTATGACTATGACTATGACTAAAGGCAAGCATGCCATATGCGTCATTTGACAAAATTTTGATTTATCTTTTCCTATTCATTCCCAGGTTGTGAACAAAGCTAGGCAACACATCCAAAATGCTGGAGGAACTCAGCAGACCAGACAGCATCTATGGAAAAGAGTACAGTCGATGATTCAAGCCGAAAAACTTCGGCAGGACTGCCAGGATTTTGGTCTGTAACATTGACTGTATTCTTTTCCATAGGTGCTGCCTGGCCTGCTGAGTCCCTTCAGCATTTAGTGTGTGTTGGTCGGATTTCCAGCATCTACAGATTTTCTCTTGTTTGTAAATAAAGCACACACTTTTCTCTATTGGAAGGGAGTGAACGTTGCCACTATTCTATCATGGTTCAACCACTTTGATGTCATAGCAAAGAAAGGTCACCAACACCATCTCTTTCCACAGAAGGCTAAAGAAATTTGGCATATGCCCCACTGATGAACCATAGAAACCATTTAATCTGGATGCACAATGGCTTGGTATGGCAAGCAGAGCCCACTGCCAAGAAGGCCCACCAGAGCCTTTACTTCCTGAGAAAGTTAAAGAAATTTGGCCTGCCCCCTAAAACCCTCACTAATTTTTATAGATGCACCATAGAAAGCATTCTTCTAGGGTGCATCACAACCTGGTATGGAAGTTGCCCTGTCCAAGACCGGAAGAAGCTGCAGAAGATCGTGAACACAGCCCAGCACATCACCCAAACCAATCTTCCGACCTTGGGCTCACTTTACACCACACGCTGTCGGAGCAGTGCTGCCAGGATAATCAAGGACATGACCCACCCAGCCAACACACTTTTCGTCCCTCTTCCCTCCGGGAGACGGCTCAGGAGCTTGAAGACTCGTACGGCCAGATTTGGGAACAGCTTCTTTCCAACTGTGATAAGACTGCTGAATGGATCCTGACCCGGATCTGGGCCGTACCCTCCAAATATCCGGACCTGCCTCTCGTTTTTTTTTGCACTACCTTACTTTCCCTTTTCTATTTTCTATTTATGATTTATAATATAACTTTTTAATATTTACTATTGATTTGTACTCCAGGGAGCGCGAAGCACAGAATCAAATATCAATGTGATGATTGTGTATTCTAGTATCAATTGTTTGGCAACAATAAAGTATAAACTTAGAAAGTAAAGTAACTGCTCTGCACAGGACTGCAAAATACTGCAGAGAATTGTGAACACAGTTCAGCACTTCACAGGAACCAGCTTCCCCTCTATGGATTCTGTCTATACTTCTCTCTACCTCAGTAAAGCAACCAGCAGAATGAAGGACCCCACCCACCCCGGACATTTTCTTTTCTCCCCTCTCCCATTGAGCAGAACATATGAAAGACTGAAAGCACAAACCACCAGGCTCAAAGGCAGAATTCGACCCCACAGTAATAAGGCTATTAAATGTGATAAGATGGGCTTGACATCGCAATCTGCCTCATTATGATTTTGCAATTTATTGTTTACCTGCACTGCAATTTCTCTGTAGCAGTTACATTTTATTCTGCATTGTTTTTGTTCTAACTTGTTCTTTCTCAACGCACCATGTAATGATTTGATTGGTATGACCAGTACGCAAGACAAACCCTTCACCCTATCACAGAACATGTGACAGTAATAAACCAATCAAAGACAAAGTAGATTTATCATCAAAGTACGTATACGCCACCATCATTTTGTTGCAGGAACTTGCAGAGAAATAAAGTAATAGAATAGAATTTATGAAGAACTATGCATAGCAAAGTCTGACAAACAACCAATGTGCAAAAGAAGACAAATTGTCCAAATAAATAAATAAATGATACTGAGAATATGAATTTAAGAGTCCTGCTAGGTGTGTCTGAAGGTTGTGGAAGCAGTTCAGATTTGAAGTAAGGGAAGTTATTCATGCTGGTTTAGGAGCCTAATGGCTTCTGCATCTCCGGGCCCGGATGCTTTTATTTATTTATTTATTTATTTATTCCCTCCCCAAGTACGCAGGACTGGTCAGCGACTGTCAGCAGGCTGGATGGAGAGCGAGGTGTCTCCCAGTGGAGGTTGGTTGTAGGGGATTCGTAGCCCATTCTTTAGTTAGAGCCTTCAGCATTTTGGGCATCGAGGGGGAGAGGAAGAGGAGAGCCATCCGCAGTACCACAGATGCGGCAGAGAGGGCCTCAATATGGCTGTGGCTCAAAGGAGGGGAGCCATGGAGTCATAAGTAGCTAGCCATCTGGACACAAGCTGGGGTCTGATCAGCCCCGGCTGGGTCACCTGGTGGAGGTTGTATGATGTTGAAAGACCCGATGATTCCAGGATCATCACTGAAGATGTGTCCAGAAGCATCAATAGATGTATGTACACTATTTATTTAGCGATATAGTGTGGAGTCGGCCTTTCCGGCCCTTCTAGCAGCGTTGCCCCAGCAACTCCCGACAAACCCAATTTAGCCCTAACCTAATTATGGGACAATTTACAATCACCAATGAACCTACCTGGTATGTCTTTGGACTGTGGGAGGAAACTAAGACACCCAGGGAAAATCCCATTCATTCCATGGGGAGGAAGTACTGACACCTTACAGACGATACCAGAGTTGAACTCTGAACTCCGACGCTCTGTGCTTTATAGCTTTGCTTTATAAGCTTTATAACTGCTGCACCTGGGTGACGCAGGTGCCTGAGGTTGGAAGCCGCTTTCTTGTAACTGTACTCATTGGCGGGTAGGGCTTTGTCTGTGATAGACTGGGCACCATCTACCACTTTCTGTAGACTTTTCCATTCCTGGGCAATTGTGCTTGCAAATCAGGCTCTGATGCAACCAACTGCAACACCAGTATTTTACTCATATATATAGCAAAGGTCCACTGATAATATGATAACTTTGTGGTTAACTTGTAGTGGTGTCAAGTACCCATATAAAGAACAACTTCTGATTTAACAATGGTTCATGAGATCCTTACCTCTACCTGTGGTCCAAAGGTGGCCTGCCACCGTAGATACCTGAAGGTCAGACTTGGCAACATTGGCCAATGTTTGATCTGCAAGAAGGGAAAGGAAAAGAGCAAAAAAAAAAGGTAAGCAAAAGTGTCTGTTCTTTGAGAAACACACAGTGATGCTTCAGAGGTCTCTGAAAGGGATCTTGAATATGTCACTACTCAAGATGACAACACTCAAAAGGGATAAAGGTTAATAAGTATCCACTGACCTTGAGAGAAGAATAAAAAAAAATCTCAAAGTCTGTGCAAAGTAATTGCATGAGCAGAGACTAGAAGGGAGAATTGAATCACAGTGTGAGCTGGCAGCTCCTGGAGCCAGTCTATAGACCACCAACTTTGTTCTGAACGGGAAGGACTTTCAATTCACCAGCACTGACTTTGAGTGTTTGTATCACTGGTAATAAGGACACTTCAACAGAATATAATGCATGTAACAATGCAAAAAAATTGTTGGAGCATTTGATAATAATTATAGACCAGGTGAAGTTCGGAAGAGTGAAAGCAGAGAGCCAACCATAAATTAATTGTTTCAGTTCATGTTTAAGTAATAACTTTATCTTTCTTTCCTCTGAGTGTTTAAGTATTAAAGTTGATCTGTGCCCAGCATGGTGTTGAATCACATGCAAGATGCTCGGTATCTTCCCTGCTGTGTGCTCACTCATCGGTCGTCAACCCCCTGAAGTAGTGGGAAGCCAATCAAGACTCCTTCGCCTGGATCATTATCTGGCTCGTCTGGTTGGATGTACTCCTGCGTCAGTATTGGAGTGGGAAGCATAAACGTACACAGTGCTCTCAATTAGCCTGACCATTCTCATTGTCTGGGCATTCCCCAGAGACGCAAGTAGGAAGAGAAGTCCGGTATATTGAGGAGCAAGGAAAGTGGCTAGACATAAAACAAAATGTTTGACATATATTATTCTTGCAATTCCGGCTTTATGCATCCCCAATTTCAATTGCATTAAGTTGGATCTGATGAAATAATGCAAATTAAGTTGTCTTTTTCACCAACCATTTTGCTTGGCAGCTGTAGTTTTCTTAAACTCGACCAAACCTCTGATCAGAGTAACACACAGAACATTCTTATTCTGCTTTTCTCCTCCTTCCTTTCCAAAATTGATGGAGGGTCTTCACCCGAAACACTGATTCTTCAGTTTTTTCCATAGAGGCTGCTTGACCTGTTGAATTCCTCCAGCATTTTGTGTGTGCTGCTCTGGAATTCTAGCGTCTGCAGAATCTCTTATGTTTGAAACTTCGGATCAGGCATCCTATTATTTATTTATATTCATTAAGAGATGTGGAAACAAATACCCCCTCGCCAGATCGAGGTGGTGAGTCCCCGGAACTCTCTTTCTCCCAGAGCACTGTGAAGACTAGAACGTTGAGGATATTTAAAGATGAAGCAGATATATTTTTGAAAGAGCAGGGAATTGTGGGTCCTGGGGAGTTGGCACAAAAGAAGATTTGAGAGCTGAGGCAGATCTAAAGGCAACACAGGCTTGAGGAGCCGAGGCCCTATATTGAATTGAATTGATTCTATTACTGGCATCCTTCACGTACATGAGCAGTAAAAATCTTTGCGTTACATCTCTGTCTAAATGTGCAATGTGCAATTATAGTAATTTGTAATAAATAGTATGTACAACAGGACAGTCAATATAACATAGAAATACAATTATATCAACATGAGTTAATCAGTCTGGTGGCCTGGTGGAAGAAGCTGTCCCAGAGCCTGTTGGTTCTGGCTTTTATGCTGTGGTACCATTTCCCAGACGGTAGCAGCTGGAACAGTTTATGGTTGGGGTGACTTGAGTCCCCAGTGACCTTTTGGGCCTTTTTTACACACATTTCTAAATGTCCTGAGTAGTGGGAAGTTCACATCTACAGATGTGCTGGGCTGTCCACACCTCTGTTTGCAGAGTCCTGTGATTGAGGGAGGTACAGTTCCCATACCAGGCGGTGATGCAGCCAGTTAGGATGCTCTCAATTGTGCTCCTGTAGAAAGTTCTTAGGATTTGGGGACTCATGCCAAACTTCTTTAACTGTCTGAGTTGAAAGAGGTGCTATTGTGCCTTTTTCACCACACAGCCGGTATTTATAGCCCATGTAAGGTCCTTGGTAATGTTTATGCTGAGAAACTTAAAGCTGTTCACCCTCTCAACGCCAGATCCATTGATGTCAACAGGGGTTAGCCTGTCTTCATTCTTCCTGTAGTTCACAACCAGCTCCTTTGTTTTTGTGACATTGAGGGAGAGGTTGTTTTCTTGACACCGCTGTGTCAGGGTGATGACTTCTTCTCTGTAGGCTGCCTCATTATTATTTGAGATTAGGCCGATCAGTGTAGTGTTCTCAGCAAATTTAATTAGCAGATTGGAGCTGTGGGTGGCGACACAGTTATGGGTATACAGAGAGTAAGGGAGGGGGCTTAGGACACAGCCCTGAGGGGCTCCTGTGTTGAGGATCAGAGGGGCAGAGGTAAGGGAGCCCACTCTTAACACCTGCTGTCAATCTCACAGGAAGTCCAGGATCCATCTAGGGTGAAAGCCGAAATCTCTGAGCTTCTTGTCGAGCCTGGAGGGAATTATGGTGTTGAATGCTGAACTGTAGTCCAAGAACAGCATTCACGCATAAGCATCCTTCTTCTCCAGATGTGTAAGGATGGTGTGTAT
This sequence comes from Mobula birostris, assembly GCF_030028105.1. NCBI lineage: Eukaryota > Metazoa > Chordata > Chondrichthyes > Myliobatiformes > Myliobatidae > Mobula > Mobula birostris. The sequence continues at coordinate 152,002,311 of NC_092377.1, read as the reverse complement.
GTTCTAATGTTTAAGTTTTTCTGCCCAGCTGCACTTGAGAAGATCACCTGGTGGGTGGATTGGTAGCATAGTGGTCAGTGTAACAGTGGTCAGCTTGTGGTGTCAGAGTTCAGAGTTCAATTCTGGTGCCATCTGTAGGGAGCTTGTACATTCTCCCTATGATGGGCCAGTTTCCCCTGGGTGCTTCAACTTCCTCCCACAGTTCAAAGGCGTACTGGTTAGTTGGTTAATTGGCCATTTGTCCTGCGATTAGGCTAGGGTTGGTGGGCAGCAAATCTCATTGGGCCAGAAGGGCCTGTTCCATACTGTATCTCTAAATAAATAAATTCCAGGATTGAGACTCAGTGAAGATAAAGAAATAGAGAATCTTTCTTATGTAACTAGGTACTAAGTTCAGTTTTACAATGCTTCTGGTGAAGTGCCTTGGGAGGGTTTGCTATGTTAAGTACACTAGAGAAAAGCAGTTGCTACTAGAGTTGGGGAGAAATTTTTTCACTGTATCATGCACTGCGCACTGAAGAAGCAGATGGAGACGAGATATGCCAACTAGTGGAGTGGAGTCACAGTGATAACCTTGTACTCAACGTCAGTAAGATAAAGAGCTGATTGTGGACTTCAGGAAGGGTAAGACGAAAGAACACATACCAATCCTCACAGAGGGATCGGAAGTGGAGAGAATGAGCAGCTACAAGCTCCTGGATATCAAGATCTCCAAGGACCTAACCTGGTCCCAACATATCGATGCAGCAATAAAGTAGGCAAGACAGTGACTATACTTCACTAGGGGTTTGAAGAGATTTGGTATGTCAAGATCAGAATCAGAATAAGGTTTATTATCACTGGAATGTGTCATGAAAGTTGTTAACTTAGTAGCAGCAGTTCAACAAATACACTCAAGAACTTCTATAGATGTACCGTGGAGGGGCTTGCTGGCTTGAGATTATGAGGATTATATAACCATATAACCTTATAACAATTACAGCACAGAAACAGGCCATCTTGGCCCTTCTAGTCCATGTCTAACTCTTACTCTCACCTAGTCCCACCAACCTGCACTCAGCCTATAACCCTCCATTCCTTTCCTGTCCATATAGCTATTGGTGTCTGAAAAAAGGATGCTGTTCAAGTTGCATGCCATCTTGGACAATGTCTCCCATCCACTACATAATGTACTGGGTGGGCACAGGAGTACATTCAGCCAGAGACTCATTCCACCAAGATGCAACACTGAGCGTCATAGGAAGTCATTCCTGCCTGTGGCCATCAAACTGTACAACTCCTCCCTTGGAGGGTCAGACACCCTGAGCCAATAGGCTGGTCCTGAAGTTACTTCTTGGCATAATTTACATATTACTATTTAATTATTTATGGTTTTATTACTATTTAATTATTTATGGTGCAACTGTAACGAAAACCAATTTCCCTCGGGATCAATAAAGTATGACTACGACTATGACTATGACTAAATGACAACATCGAACCTGCCTCAACCACTTCTGCTGGAATCTCGTTCCACACAGCTCCCACTCTCTGAGTAAAGAAGTTCCCCCTCGTGTTACCTCTAAACTTTTGCCCTTTAACTGTCAACTCATGTCCTCTTGTTTGAATCTCCCCAACTGTCAATGGGAAAAGCCTATCCACATCAACTCTATCTATCCCCCTCATAATTTTAAATACCTCTATCAAGTCCCCCCTCAACCTTCTACGCTCCAAAGAATAAAGACCCAACCTGTTCGACCTTTCTCTGTAACTTGGGAGATGAAACCCAAGTAAAATTCTAGTAAATCTTCGCTGTACTCTCTCAAATTTGTTGACATCTTTCCTATAATTCGGTGACCAGAACTGTACACAATACTCCAGATTTGGCCTTACCAATGCCTTGTACAATTTCAACATTACATCCCAACTCCTATACTCAATGCTCTGATTTATAAAGGCCAGCATACCAAAAGCTTTCTTCACCACCCTATCCACATGAGATTCCATCTTCAGGGAAATATGCACCATTATTCCTAGATCCCTCTGTTCTACTACATTCTTCAATGTCCTACCATTTACCATGTATGTCCTATTTTGATTAGTCTTACCAAAATGTAGCACCTCACATTTATCAGCATTAAACTCCATCTGCCATCTTTCATCCCATTCTTCTAACTGGCCTAAATCTCTCTGCAAGCTTTGTAAACCTACTTCATTATCCACAACTCCAGCAATCTTAGTATCATCTGCATACTTACTATTTACTCAGTATTGGCGGGAGGAGAGAGTGCAGCGCGCCGCGCATGCACAGCCTTCCAGTGAAAATGATATCGTATCCATTAAATAGGAGCTATGGACAATTCTGATTTGATGGAGACAGACGTGAAAGCACAGAGGAACATCCGGAGAAATTTCTGAAACGCCCGTTCGCTGCTGTTTTTACTGCGCGATCGAGAATCTCCTGGGGGGAAGGCCTCAAAATCCTTGGCTTTGCCTGCTGTTGGCGACCGAGATTGAGGCCAAATCACTGGGATAGAGATGGTGCTCGGTACTCGGTGTCGGAGAGCTGATTGGAGGCTCAACGTTTTTGGACGACCCAGAGTCAGACTGTGGTCGGGCATGGCAGGGAGAGATTTTCTTCCTTCTCCTGTCTGCGTGAGATGTGGGACATTTGAGAGACTTCGAACTTTTTACTGTGCTCATGGACTGTTCTTCATCAAGTTATGGTATTGTTGCTGCACTGTTGTAACTATATGTTATAATTATGTGGTTTTGTTAGTTTTTTCAGTCTTGGTCTGTCCTGTGTTTTGTGATATCACACCGGAGGAAATATTGTATCATTTCTTAATGCATGCATTACTAAATGACAATAAAAGAGGACTGCGTGTCTTCATAATCTAATGCAATTTACCACCCCATCATCCAGATCATTAATATATATGACAAACAACACTGGACCCAGTACATATCCCTGAGGCACATCACTAGTCACCGGCCTCCAATCTGAAAAACAGTTATCCACCACTACTCTCTGACGTCTCCCATCTCTAGCCACTGCTGAATCCATTTTACTACTTCAATATTAATACCTAATGATTGAACCTTCCTAACTAACCTTCCGTGTGGAGCCTTGTCAAAGGCCTTACTGAAGTCCACATAGACAACATCCACCGCTTTACCCTAGTCAACTTTCCCAGTAACCTCTTCAAAAAATTCATTAAGATTTGTCAAACATGACTTTCCATGCACAAATCCATGTTGACTGTTCCTACTCAGACCCTGCCTATCCAGATAATTATATATACCATCTCTAAGAATACTTTCCATCAATTTACCCACAACTGACCTTAAACTCACAGGCCGATAATTGCTCGGTTTACTCTTAGAACCCTTTTTAAACAATGGAACAGCTCTGATTCTCTAAGGGACCAATTTTATCCCTCACTATCCTTTTGCTATTAATATAACTGTGGAAACCCTTTGGATTTATTTTCACCTTACTTGCCAACGCAACCTCATATCTTCTTTTAGCTTTTCTAATTTCTTTCTTAAGATTCTTTTTACATTCTTTATATTCATTGAGCACCTCACTTACTCCAAGCTGCCTATATTTTTGTAGATCTCTCTCTTTTTCCAAACCAAGTTTCCAATATCCCTTGAAAACCATGGCTGTTTCAAACTTTTAACCTTTCCTTTCAACCTAACAGGAACTTAAAGATTCTGTACCCTCAAAATTTCACCTTTAAATGACCTCCATTTCTCTATTACATCCTTCCCATAAAACAAATTGTCCCAATCCACTCCTTCTAAATCCTTTCGCATCTCCTCAAAGTTAGTCTTTCTCCAATCAAAAATCTTGGTCCAGTCCTATCTTTCTCCATAATTATATTGAAACTAATGGCATTGTTATCACTGGACCCGAAGTGCTCCCCAACACATACCTCTGTCACCTGACCTATCTCATTCCCTAACAGGAGATCCAACACTGCCCCTTCTCTAATTGGTACCTCTACGTATTGCTGCAAAAAACTATCTTGCACACATTTTACAAACTCCAAACCATCCAGCCCTTTTACAGAATGGGTTGCCCTGTCTATGTGTGGAAAATTAAAATCTCCCACAATCACAACCTTGTGCTTACTACAAATATCTGCTATCTCCTTACAAATTTGCTCCTCCAATTCTCACTCCCCAATAAGTGGTCTATAATATGCCCCTATAAGTCTTACTACATCTTTCCCATTCCCCAATTCCACCCAAATAGCCTCCCTAGACGAGTCCTCTAATCTATCCTGCCAAAGCACCGCTGTAATATTTTCTCTAACAAGCAATGCAACTCCTCCACCTCTTGCCCCTCTGATTCTATCACACCTGAAGCAACGAAATCCAGGAATATTAAGTTGCCAATCACACCCCTCCTGCAACCTTTTTTCACTAATAGCTACAACATCATATTTCCAGGTATCAATCCATGCTCTAAGCACATCCACCTTTCTTACAATGCTCCTAGCATTAAAATAGATGCATTTAAGAAACCTTCCAGCTGTTACTCTCTGCTTATCCCTAATGGTGCAAACAACTTTGTTATCTTTTTCTTCCTTCTCCCCTACATCTTCAGTCTGAGTGCTCCCATTCTCTGTTCTCTGCCTATCCTCCCTCACACACTGTCTACTAGCTTTCTCTATTTTGTGAACTAACCTCCTCTCTCCTAGTCTCTTCAATTTGATTCCAACCCCCCAACCATTCTAGTTTAAAGTCTCCCCAGTAGCCTTCGCAAATCCCCCCGCCAGGATATTGGTCCCCCTAGGATTCAAGTGCAACCTGTCCTTTTTGTACAGGTCACACCTGCGCTAAAAGTGGTCCCAATGATCCAGAAACTTGAATCCCTGCCCCCTGCTCCAATCCCTCAGCCACGCATTTATCCTCCACCTCATTCCATTCCTACTCTCACTGTCGCATGGCACAGTCAGTAATCCTGAGATTACTACCTTTGAGGTATTATCCATAGAACCATAGACCATAGAACACTACAGCACAGAAAACAGGCCATTTGGCCCTTTTAGTCTGTGCTGAAACTTTATTCCACTAGTCCCATTGATCTGCTCCCAGTCCATAACCCTCCAGATCTCTCCCATCCATGTATCTATCCGACTTATTATTAAAATTTAAGAGTGAGCCCGCATTTACCACGTCAGATGGCAGCTCATTCCACACTCCCACCACTCTCTGAATGAAGAAGTTTGCCCTAATGTTCCCCCAAACCTTTCCCCTTTCACTCTAAAGCCATGTCCTCTCGTATTTATCTCTCCTAATCTAAGTGGAAAGAACCTACTCGCATTTACTCTGTCTATACCCCTCATAACTTTGTAAACCTCTATCAAATCCCCCTTCATTCTTCTATGCTCTAAGGAATAAAGTCCTAACCAGTTCAGCCTTTTCCTGTAACTCAACTCATGAAGAGCCATCAGCATCCTAGTAAATCTTCTCTGCACTCTTTCAATCTTACTGATATCCTTCCTATAGATAGGTGACCAGGACTGCACACAATACTCCAAATTTGGCCTCACCGATGTTTTATACAACCTCACCATAACATCCCAACTCCTATACTCAATACTTTGATTTATGAATCCCAGGATGCCAAAAGCCTTCTTCGCAACCCTGTCTACCTGTGACACCACTTTCAGGGAATTATGTATCTGAACTCCCAGATCCCTTTGTTCCTCCGCACTCCTCAGTGCCCTACCATTTACTGTGTATGTCCTACCTTGATTTGTCTTTCCAAAATACAACACCTCATACTTGTCTGCATTAAATTCCATCTGCCATTTTCTGGCACATTTTTCCAGTTGGTGCAGATCCCTCTGCAAGCTTTGAAAGCCTTCCTCGCTGTCCACAATGCCTCCAGTCTTAGTGTCATCAGCAAACTTGCTGATCCAATTTACCACATTATCATCTAGATCATTGAAATTTAGATCCCTATTTCCTTTCTCGAACAAAGACACAATATTTTGTGCTCTCCAGTCCTCTAGGCCCTGACCTGATGTTCATGAGGACACAAAGGTTTTTGTCCAAGACCCAGCAATTTCATCACTTCCTTCTTCCAATATTCAGGGATATATGTTATCAGGCCCTGAGGACTTGTCCAGCTTAATGCTTTTCAGAAGTCCCACCAGACTAGTGTGCCCCAGTCTACCCTCATTAACCTCCATTTTTTTACCTTTTTCAAAAGATTTGGATTCTTATTTAATACTCATTTAATCAAAGTTCAAAGTAAAATTTATTATCAGAGTACATACATGTCACATACAACCCTAGGGTTCTTTTTTTTTACTGCCTACGTACCTGGCAAATCTATAGAACAGTAACTGTAAACAGAATTTGTAAGCTGTAAACATCGGGAACTGTAAACTGTAAAAAACTGTACAAATGCAGATAATAAATAAATAGTAATAAATACTCATTAATCCCATTTAACGAGTATTTAATAAGGCATTAAATACTCTTTGCTCTGACTCGAAGCACCAATTTCCTCTTTTATCCTTGAATGAATCTCTCCTCACTATACTTATCCTCCTATACTTAAAAGTATACAATGGTGTGGGATTCCCCGTGATTCTGCTGGACAAAGACATTGGGCCATGGTTCTTTGTGGCCTTCCTAATCAGCTGCTTGAGCATTTTTCTGCTCTCTTTATATGTGGAGAACCAAGTGTGATTTTAGCTTTCTAAATCTTGAGTATGTTTCCTTTATCTTCCTGACTAAATTTAGGACATTTCAGGTCATGAAAGCTTCCCTTACCTTACCCATTCTAAACTTCTAAACCCACTGTAGAATGAATCCTTAAACATAATCAATAGTTATATAAGAGTAATTCCACAGGTCACCACCGGTTCTTTTGCCAATCACCTTAAGTCCCTGTAATTGAAGCTAGAATCGCTTTCTCTTTCGCTTGTCACTTGAAACATCATAATTTTAAGCACCTCCATTCAATCTCTTCTTGGATGTCACTGCTCAAGTAATAATTTCTAGATTTGATGAAAGCATAGCAGGATGAGGGGAGACATAATCTATTGCTTTTTCCCTCTACCAATTGTCTGCACTCTGCTCAATATCTGATATTTGGTCAGATTTTATCTTCTCTGGTAATTATCTGGATAAAGCTGAGACTTGGGAATTAGGTAAGAGCTTAGGTGCTGAACAGCAACTCGAGGGTTGCTCTTGGGATGGAGCCATTGGGGCTGAAGTCCAATCTCTGTTGCATACATCAAATGTGCAATCTGTAGTATATGTATTTTACTTTGAGTAACTCCATATTGTAACCAGAGTTAAATGTGCATTTGGTTTATACGTAACAGATTTCACTTCCCCCTCAGCGTCATGCAGAAATACTCTGTCCTGAATGTGACTCCAGTCCACTCTCCTCTGTGAAAACTGTTCAATTCTGGAGCAAAATGAACAAGCAATAAATACTTGCTTACCATCAATCGCCACATCTCGTAAGTGAATATGTTTAAATGCCCTATACTGTGTGCAGAACTGTGCAAAAGTCTCAGGTGCCTAAGACTCTTGCACAGCACTGTATTTGTCAATGTGGAGCGGAGAGCGAGTTTGTAAACCTGATGGGAAACAAAGGATGTTGGGAATGGTGAGGGTGGAGTGCCACGGGTGTGTGTGGGGCAGGTGGCAGAAAAGGGGTGCCAGGGGTTGGGTTGCTGTAGTGCAGACACACACAGCCCGAGACACAAGGCAAAGTCATTTGATTCCCAACAATTGGTTTATTGATCATTACAGACTGTCTCTCTGGTGCTTCCTGCTTCCTCCCCTTTTCCCACTCAGTCCACAATAGAGAAGCATATCAGAATCAGGTTTATTATCACTCACAGACGTCATGAACTTTATTTTACAGCAGCAGTATAGTGCAATGCATAAAGTTACTACAGTACTGTGCAGAAGTTGGGCATCCTAGCAACATATACTAGATTAGATTAGATTATGAGGACACACAGTCCTCTTTTATTGTCAGTTAGTAATGCATGCATTAAGAAATGATACAATATTCCTCCGGTGTGATATCACAGAAACACAGGACAGACCATGACTGAAAAACTAACAAAAACCATATAATTACAACAGTGCAACAATACCATAACTTGATGAAGAACAGGCCATGGGCACAGTAAAAAAAAGTTCAAAGTCTCTCGAAAGTCCCACATCTCACGCAGACAGGAGAAGGAAGAAAACTTTCCCTGCCATGCCCGACCACAGTCCGACTCTGAGTCGTCCGAAAACTTTGAGCTCTGATCAGCCCTCCGACACCGAGTACCGAGCGCTACCTCTGCCAAATGCTTCAACCTCAGCCTCGGTCGCTAGCAGCAGGCAAAGCTGGGGATTTTGGGGTCTTCCCTCCGGAGATTCTCGATCGCGCAGTAGCAGCAGCAGTGAACTGGGCATTTCAGACATTTCCAGATGTTCCTCTGTGTCTTCTCACATCTGTCTCCATCAAATCAGAATTGTGCACGGTACCCTATTTAACATATACGATATCATTCACCGGAGAGCTGCACGCGCTGCATCGCTCCGCCATCTTCTCCTCCCTCCCCCTCATATATATGCTTAAGACCTTTACACAGTACTTTATACATATGATCATGGGCATATTTCTTCTTCAATTTTATGGCTTTATTGCTCCAGCAAGCTGAATATTTGTAAGAGATGGATTTGGCCAATATAGGCTCTAATCCCATCTTTATTCTGCTTCTGCTTCCCCTTGACTGGTGACAAAGAAAGAACAAAGTCCAGTGCATCTGCAATTGCTGCCTGTTTCATTGACGTCTTTGGTACAGAAGGTGGGGTAGTCTCCTAGCGACCATCATACATCTGGTATTCTTTACATCCACTTTCCCTTTTGCAAAGCACACTGAGTTGGAATTATAAAGGGCAATTATGGCACGACTCTTTCCATTGTCCTGCGTCCTTCCAATGTCACCTCAGCAGATGACTTACTGTTCCGCCATCCACTCTGTCAGTGCAGGACGTTTGTCCTCAGCTGCTCACTGTTCGATGCCAACAATGCTGAATCTGGAATGGAGCATTTCAGGTTCCACCGTGAGGAGAATATTCAGTAAGCTCACAAACATGGTGAGGGTGAGTGAATGTGTCCTGAAATCTATTCATCTATCAGTAGCACCAATCGCCTCATGTACACTACCCACCCAACAAACCACGCCCATCAGGACTCGGACCTAACATTCATATGCTCGGTCAAAGCAGCAAGCCTCAGAACATATTTTGCCATTTTTACACATCTTCAGGAATAATCTTTACAACTTCACATTACACAAACACAGTTCTCGACACTCACCTCCCTACACATGTCGATGGCTTCCAGCAAGTCGCAGACTTCCATTCACCGAGTTCCAGCACGGGATCCAGAAGCACAGAACCTCTCCTTTACTTGGTGTAGGCTGGGTTTTAGCAGCTTCTGTTGGCCTGAATTAACACAATCAATGCATAATTGGTTCGATTCCCGCCACTGCCTGTGAAGAGTTATGTGTTCTCACCGTGACTGTGGGGTTTTACCCCTGGTGCTCCAATTTGCTCCAACATCCCAAAACATATCCAGGCTCGGGTTAGAACATAGAGCATAGAACAGCACAGCACAGGGACAGGCCCCTGGGCCCACAATGTTGTGCTGAACCAATAAATCAATAACACCCTAAAAACTAATCCCTCCTGCCTACAGAGTGTCAATATCTCTCCATCTTCCTCACAATCATGTGCCCAACTAAACATCTCTTACAAGCCTCCAGTGCATTTACCTCTACGACCATACCAGGCAGCGCATTCCAGGCATCCACCACTCTCTGAGTAAAATACTTACCACTCACACATCCCTTTGAACCTACCCTCTCTCACCTTATATTCATGCCCCTGAGTATTAGACATTTCTACCCTGGGAAAAATACAGTATGCTCCCTGCGTACTCTATCTATGCCTCTCATAATCTTTTTTTTTTGACGTGTGCCTGCGTGCGTGCGAGTCTGTACGTGTGCGTCTGCGTGTCTGTGCGTGCATCTGTGATGATGCATCTTTCATAGCTCTTTCCAAGGCGCAGAACGAGAGAGAGAGACTGCGTGGCACGCCACTCCTCACACAGACATTTTCGCAGTATTTTCCCTTTGTTTTACGAGGTCGAGTTGCAATCTCGACACTCAACCCGGCACGGATGGAAAGCAAACAACAGGAATTCTGCAGATGCTAGAAATTCAAGCAACACACATCAAAGTTGCTGGTGAACGCAGCAGGCCAGGCAGCATCTGTAGGAAGAGGTGCAGTCGAAGTTTCAGGCCGAGACCCTTCGTCAGGACTAGATGAAGGGTCTCGGCCTGAAACGTCGACTGCACCTCTTCCTACAGATGCTGCCTGGCCTGCTGCGTTCACCAGCAACTTTGATGGATGGAAAGCAGACTAGTTTAGAACCCGGGAACCTCTGCTCCCGGGTCCGGCGCTGATGTCGTTGCGCCACCAGCCGGCCCACCTCTCATAATCTTATAAATCTATCAGATCTCCCTTCAGCCTCCAACGCTCCGAAGAAAACAACCAAGTTAGTCCAGGATCTCATGATAGCACATGCCTGCTAAACCAGTTTACTGAGTTGTGGGCATCTTATGTTGGCACGAGAAGTGTGGCGATATTTGTGGGCTGCTCAGCACAACGTTTGCTGATGTGATTTAATGCAGACGACACATTTCACAGTATGTTCCGATGTGCATGTGATAAATATAAAAATGTTTAATTAAAAGCAGGAAATGCTGGAAAACCTCAGCAGGCCAGGAAGGATGTGTGGAAAGACAAGCAGAGTTAATGCTTTAGATCTAGGATCCTTAATCAGAAATTAATTTTTCTTTTCATTTCTCTCAGTTCTGATGAAGCTTCACAGATCAGAAATGTTGACTCTTTCCACAGATACTGACTGACTGACTGACTGACTGACTATTTCCAGCATTTTCTGTTTAATTACAGATTTCCAGAATCTGCAGTTATTTCTTGATTTTTTTTCTTCCCCATGCATAACTTGCACTGATTATGGATGAAGGAATTAATTAGTGTTGAGAATGCGGAGAGGTTGCTGAGATCATGATAATGAGCAAGGTTTATTTGCCACTCTAACATTGATAAATAAATGCAGATTAATCTCATATCACATTATCTATTTTCCAGCACTATCTAATTTGCCCTTCCTACAGTGTAAGAATTGGATGTCAGAGGGGAAGGAGCTGTTTCTGAATCATTGAGTGTGTGCTTTCAGGCTTCTGTACCTCCTACCTGATGGTGACAATGAGATGAGGGCATGTCCTGGGTGGTGGGGGCCCTTAATGATGAAAGCCGCCTTTCTGAGGCACCACTCCTTGACGATGGAGTTTAAAATTGAAAGTAAATTTATTATCAAAGTGCGTACTGTATATGTCACAATATATTACCATAAATTCATTTTCTTGCTGGAAAACGAAAGTATACAATAAAATTAATGAAAAACTACACATAAACAAAGATTGACAAACAGCCAATGTGCAAAAGAAGACAAACTGTGCAAATAAAAAATAAATAAGGAGGTAAATAAATAATGCTGAGAACATGAGTTGAAGAGTCCTTGAAAATAATCACATAGGTTGAGGAATCAATTCAGAGCTGAGGCGAGTGTCGGTTCAGGAGCTTGATTGTTGAGTGGTAGTATGATGGTGAAAGTTCTGGATGACAGCGATGAGTTGGAGGCCTTCCCAGTGACAAATGGCGTCAAACAAGCCTGCGTTCTTGCCCCGACTCTGTTCAGTATAGTATTCTCTGCCATGCTGACAGATGCCTTCCGTAACTACGAAGAAGGAATCCACGTCAGATACAGGACTGACGGCAGGTTGTTCAACCTCAGGCGCCTGCAGGCAGTTACAAAGGTGCGAGAGACTGTCATCAGAGACTTCTTGTTTGCTGATGACTGCGCACTCAATGCCAGCACAGAGCAGGAGACGCAGCGTGAAATGGACTGCTTCTCACAAGCCTGCGACAACTTCGGACTCAGTATCAGCACCAAAAAGACCGAAGTTATGTACCAGCCTGCCCCAGGAAAGCCATACCAGGAGCCGCGCATCACGGTGAAGGGCCAGAACCTCCAGACAGTTGGCAACTGCATCTACCTGGGCAGCATACTCTCTCGCGCAGTGAATATAGACGCTGAGGTCAACAACAGGATTACCAAAGCCAGTGCCGCCTTTCGGAGACTCCGTGAGAACGTCTGGGAGCGGAGAGGACTCAGCCTTACCACCAAGCTGAAGGTCTACTGTGCAGTGGTCCTTACCACCCTCCTTTATGCCAGCGAGACCTGGACTGTCTACAGCAGACATGCCAAACAGCTCAACCACTTTCACCTGAGCTGTCTCCGCAGACTCCTCCACATCAGGTGGCAGGACAAAGTCCCCAACACGGAAATCCTGGAACGAGCTGGGCTCTGCAGTGTCTACACCCTCCTGCTGAAAGCCCAAGCCAGGTGGGCTGGACATGTGGTCAGAATGCCAGACAGCCGATTGCCTAAGCAGCTGCTGTACGGAGAACTGTGTCAGGGCAAGCGCTCAGTCGGGGGGGCAGAAGAAACATTATAAAGACTGCCTGAAAGCGTCCCTCAAAGGCCTGGGTGTCGACATCAACACGTGGGAGACGCTTGCCCTCGACCGTCCAGCTTGGCGCAGCAAGATCACCACAGGAGCCCGTGCAGCTGAAGTCAGGCGCATCATCAAGGCGCAACGAAAGCGTGCTGTGCGCAAGGTCCGAGCAGCATCCACTGCCACGACAGCACCCACCCACTTGTGTCCCACATGTGGGCGAGCCTTCAGGGCCCGGATTGGCCTCATCAGTCACCTCCGGACCCACAGCCACCAATCTCCCATTTGACTTTGAAGCCATGGTCATCTTCGACTACGAAGGACGAACAATAACAACGACCTAGTTTTATTGAAACAGCGAAATGCGTTGTTCGTGTGATGATGTGCTGGGGACAGCCCACGCTTCCGGTGCTGATGCAGTATGCCCGCAACTCGCTAACCCTAATCATACGTCTTCAGAATGTAGGAGGAAATCGGTGAACTGAGAGGAAACCAACATGGTTACGGGGAGAATGTACAAACTCATTATAGATAGCAGCAGGAATCAAACCCCAATCAATAATCACTGGTGCCATAAAGTGATTGCGCTAATTTTTATGCTTCATGCTGTCCCATATAATGTATTGTACATTATACTCAAAGATGGCATTTGGGAAATATTTTCACAAAGAGTTACTGTGACATACAGCAGATACTGTATGGCAATGACATACTGAACAAAATCATTGCAGTTCATGAGCTCAAGCTCTTCTATTCATATGCTGTTCATAAGTTCAAAATCTTCCACAACGGCTTTCTAAATGCTAGGTGTCTACCGTCAATGCTCCTTCTAACACCAGGCCTGTCCAGAACACTCAACCCCTCCATCCTATTCTATCATATTTCTCATCAGGATCAAGTAGCGTATCTCCCTGATGAACACAAGAGATTCTCCAGATGTTAAAAAATTCAGATTGACACACACAAAATGCCGGAGGAACTCAGCAGGTCAGGCATCATCTATTGAGAGTCGACAATCCCGATGAAGGGTCTCAGCCCAAAACGTTGACTCATTGTTCCTTTCCATAGATTCTGCCTTACCTGCTGATTTCCTCCAGTATTTCATGTGCGTTATTCTCCCTGATGAAGGTACCTTGATCTGAAACATGGCCTCGAGTTCTCTGAGTCCTGATGAAGGATCTTGGCCCAAAATGTCGACTGTTTACTCTTTTCTGTGGATGCTGCCTGGCCTGCTGAGTTCCTAGTCATAGTCATAATCATACTTTATTGATCTCGGGGGAAATTGGTTTTCATTACAGTTGCACCATAAATAATAAATAGTAATAGAACCATAAATAATTAAATAGTAATATGTAAATTATGCCAGTAAATTATGAAATAAGTCCAGGACCAGCCTATCGGCTCAGGGTGTCTGACCCTCCAAGGGAGGAGTTGTAAAGTTTGATGGCCACAGGCAGGAATGACTTCCTATGACGCTCTGTGCTGCATCTCGGTGGAATGAGTCTCTGGCTGAATGTACTCCTGTGCTCACCCAGTAAATTATGTAGTGGATGGGAGACATTGACCAAGATGGCATGCAACTTGTACAGCATCCTCTTTTCAGACACCACCGTGAGAGAGTCCATTTCCATCCCCACAACATCACTGGCCTTACGAATGAGTTTGTTGATTCTGTTGGTGTCTGCTACCCTCAGCCTGCCGCCCCAGCACACAACAGCAAACATGATAGCACTGGCCACCACAGACTCGTAGAACATCCTCAGCATCGTCCGGCAGATGTTAAAGGACCTCAGTCTCCTCAGGAAATAGAGACGGCTCTGACCCTTCTTGTAGACAGCCTCAGTGTTCTTTGACCAGTCCAGTTTATTGTCAATTCGTATCCCCAGGTATTTGTAATCCTCCACCATGTCCACACTGACTCCCTGGATGGAAACAGGGGTCACCAGTATCTTAGCTCTCCTCAGGTCTACCACCAGCTCCTTAGTCTTTTTCACATTAAGCTGCAGATAATTCTGCTCACACCATGTGACAAAGTTTCCTACCGTAGCCCTGTACTCCAGCATTTTGTGTGTGTTACTTCTATTTCTCTTCCCACAGATGCTGCTGGATCTGTTATGTTCTTCCTATATTCCCCCATATCTGTTATGCGCATATAGCCTGGACTTTGAATGAATCTAGGAACTTATGAATAATTTCTTCAGCTCTCAGCATTCCTCATTCTGCGCTAATGGAATGATATGTGGCATTGTGTCAAAGGCTTTGGCTAAATAAGCAGCAGCCGTTAAGATCTCTGACAAGTGTACTATTACTTCCTCGAAGAATGCAATAAAAATTGGTGATGCACAGACTGTCCATCAAATATTCTGACTTTCTCTTCCTAGTCTGTGCTTCATTATCCACTCCTTAAAGATGTCCTATGATATTTGGCACAGTTATCCTAAATTCAAATTTCTCCCTTTCTACAATATGCCATTTTGTCTCATTATTGCTGGAACCTATTTATCATGATTTTACTGAAAATTTCTAACTCATTTTGAACTCTGTTTAAATAAGGGTGCCCTCTATATGCATAGAGTCATAGAAAAGCACAGAACAGAAACAGGCCTTTCGTCCCATCTAGTCCATGCTGAACCATTTAAAATGCCTACTCCAATTGACCTGCACTGGGACCGTAGCTCTCCACACCCTTCACACCCTTTGGCACATGAGCATGTGGTACCTTAAATATCGAAAGTAACAAACCTTACTGGTGAAGGAAAAGCATGTTCAAAGTTCACGGTAAACTTATTATCATAGTTTGTATACCATATACAACCTTGAGGTTCATTTTCTTGCAGCCACCCACAGGAAAATTATGAAATACAATAGAATTCAGGAAAAAACACATGTAACAAAGACTGACAAGCATTTGCAAAAGAGGATAAATAATAAAGAAAAATACAGTTCCTGAAAGTGAGTCCACAGGCTGTGGAGTGAGGTCAGAACCGAGATGTGTGAAGCCATCCACGCTGGTCCATGAGCCCAATGGTTATAGGGCAACAACTGTTCCAGGACATGGTGACATTGGACACGAGAATCCTGCACCTCCCACCTGATTGTAGTAGCGAGAAGAGAGGCAGACTGGTCAAACACAGGCAGACAGGTTGGGATCAGGTAGGGGATCTTCCTGACAATTGTGTGGCTGAGCAATAGATCATATCTGCTCTCAGCCCTTGATGTTTTAATCTGGCTTGAGGTCGGCTCTCCTCATTCTCTCTTCTGGAGATGGCCAACCTTTGTCTTTTTCAAAATACCATACTTGCATTCCTGAGTGCAAAGAACAAGTTAGCAAAATCCTTCAGGCAGCATCTACGGAAAAGAGTAAACAGTCGACATTTCAGGCCGAGCCCTTTCTTTAGGACTGAGGAGGAAGGGGAAAATGCCCAGGTAAAAAGGAAGAAGGGGAATAAGGCTGGCTGGAACATGATAGGTGAAGCCAAGTAGGTGAGAAAGGTCAAGAGCTGGAGAAGAAAAAAGTTGATAGGAGAGGAGATTGGACAATAGGAGAAAGGGAAGGAGGAGGGGACCCAGGGGAAATGATTGGCAGGTGGAAGAGTTGAAAGGTCAGAGTGGGGAATAGTTGAGCACCTCCACACCATCCGCCACAAACGGGACCTCATTGTGGCCAAGCATTTTAATTCCGATTCCTGTTCGCATTCCGACATGTCGATCCATGGTCTCTAGAATTCCAATAGAAGATTTAATATATAAGTTAAACTTTAAATTTTGTTGTAACTTTTACTTTCTTTCTCATTTCACTCTCCAGATCAAATACTTGTTATAAACACAAGAGATTCTGCAGATGCTGGAAAAGCAGAGCAACTCACAGGAACTCAGCAGGTCAGGCAGCATCAAGGGAGAGGAATATACAATTGATGCTTTGGGCCGAGACCCTTAATCAGGACTGAAAAGGAAGGGGAATGAAGCCAGAATACGAAGGTGGAGGAAAGGAAAGGAGTACAAAATGGCAGATGATAGGTGGAACCAAGTGAAGGGGGAGGGAGGTCGACGGGGAGAGGTGATGAAGTGAGATGAAGCTGGGAAGCAATAGGTGGGAGTGGTAAAGGGAGAAATCTTTGCTTCTCTTTTTTTTAATTTCCATTTTCATACTGATTTGACTCTAATTCATACTCCATCTGGCTCACTCTGCTGTTTCGTTCTCCATCCTTAAATCACGTTGTCACAATGGCGGGGGCTTTGGGAGCAAGGGTGGACCCAAATGCAAGACACATCTTGTGAGGTTTCTTAGATTTAGTTTATTGTTCGATACCATGAGAGCTAGGCAGGAGCAGGAGTAGTGAACTGGAAAAGGACTGAGGACTACGACCAGAGTATGGACTCCGAGCCCGAGACTGGGCAAGGACCCAGTACCTGGGTCTTGCCTCGGGCTCGGACCCCAGAACCAGGCATGGACATGACATGGGCTACGGAGAGGAGGAACATGGAAAACAGAGCCTCAGTCTCGGGAGAGCAGGTACATGGAACCATGGACACATACACAGAACAGAAAGCCGGGATCTCTCCTTGGGTACAGGACATAGGGCCGGGACTCATGACCCTCCGCGGGGCAACGGCAAGATGGCCTGACTTACCCCATGGAGGTAAGGACAAGACAAGACATGACTCCCCGCGGGGCAATGGCAAGACAGCCAGACTTACTCCCATGGGGGTGAGGACCAGACAAGACAAGACCAACACGAATGAACACCAGACAGTACCTATCTAGCTCCGGCGATGGAACTAGACCGAAGTGCAGGCAGGGGCCGCAGACGAGGGCGAGAGGCGAGAGGGGCAGAGAAGGGATTCAGGCAGGGGGGTAGGACAGGAATCACAGACCGCCAGGGCCAGGACTTGACCTGGAACTGGGAAGCCGCCAGGGCCAGGACTTGGACGTGGTACTTGGACGCCGCCAGGGCCAGGACGTGGACGTGGAACTTGGATACTGCCGGAGCCAGGATGTGGACGTGGAACTTGGATACTGCCGGAGCCAGGACTTGGACGTGGTACTTGGATGCCCCCGGAGCCAGGACTTGACTTGGAGCCTCCGGGTAGTGCCGAGCTCTCAACTCGGCCCGGGGACAGTAGACAGTGGCTCTTGATTCTCTCCAGCGGGTTAACTGATGGACCCACCTTGATGAGGAAACTTTGCAGGCTCGCTTCGGCGAGGTAACTGGACTGGGTTGCTCCGGTGAGGAAAGGCGAATTACCGGCACTCGCTTTGGGCGGAGACAAGGCTTGCTCTGGCCAGATGACATTGGCATGCCGTGACTTTGCAGACGCTCCCGCACCGAATGGCTGAAAGCCGGAGACTATAAACTACCGGTTCAACCGAGCGTTAATTGCCTCTAATCACCAAAGTTGAGGGACACGGGAAAACAAGGAATCAACGGTCTGGATCGTAACATAAAGAAGCTAAATTTAAAGGGACCCCGATGTGGACCATGACACATGTTGATTAAACAGATGTACCATTGGCCCCACAGTTACTTCACTAAGGCTCTGCTTAGAGAGATTAGGGATCCATTTTTCTGGTCTATTGCACAAAACCATTTGCTCCAATGATTACATGATATGCAAAAAAATGTTTTCAACTCAATCAACGTCTATGTTGTGCCATATAGTTATAGGATCATAAAGAGTGGATGCAGGTTCTCCAGCCTAACCTGTCCACAGTGCCCATACAACTAGACCCAATTTGTTGCATTCTCTCCATATCCCTCAAGGTCCTGCCTCTCCAGTTAGCTCTCAAAGTGCTTCTTAGATGATATCATTGCACCTGGCTCAACCACTTCTCCTAGCAGCTTGTTACATATTCTCACCACCCTTCAGCTTCCTTTTGAATCTTTCCCCTCTCACTGTCAATCTACTCTTTTGTGGCAGAACTTCTCATGTACTGAAGTCCCACATGGCTTACGAATGGTACTTCCACATCCCAGCTTTGAACTCTTGCAAAGCAGTGTGGACAATGCATCCAGCACTTTTACCTGATTTGAAATCTTGCATTCTATTCCAATTGAGGTCAAACCATTGGCTGCTTTTTCAATCATATTGCCAACACAGGGGGCTAAGCTAGACTCAAAATGGGAGTATATGATCTGTAACCAACGTAAAAGAATGTTGGGACTGTTGGATACCAAGTATGATAGCATGGGTTTCTTTCCTTATCAAAGTACAGAATTTAAAAGCAATAGCTTTCTTCTGCCCATCATCTATTACAGGACCAGTGACTGCCTAAATATCAAAGTCTAATGCAGCTGTTCCAATTTTTTTTTTGCTGTGGACCAATGCCATTAAGCAAGGGGTCCATGGACCCCAGGTTGGGAACTCCTTCTCTAATGTAACACGTAATAAACTCAATTGGCTACTATACTATGCTCTACCTAAATAATAGAACATAGCATAGTACAGCACATGAAGTGCCAAACCACTTAAACTAGTAATTAAATACCTAACTAAAATAATCTCTTCTGCCTACACAATGTCGACATCTCTCCATTTCAGAATCAGAATCAGGATCACTTTATTGCCAGTATATGAAGCGTACCAGAATTGATAGTGGCTCAGTGCCAAGCATAAAACACAGGACAACACCATAACAGACAACACAATAGCAATCAACAACTTACAAGGCAATAGTGCAAACAGCCTTGAGCAATCAATAATTAACAGACCAGTCATATCTGCAAACGTCAATAATCGAACGTAAATAGTGAATGTGAACATATGAACAGCCTCAATAATTGTAAACAGAACAAGGAGAGCAGGAAAGACCATTTAAAGCAGGTTGGGAAGCCCTGATTTAATGGATGTTGCGCAGGGACAAATAGGGTATTACACCTGCGTGAGTTTTGTTGAGAAGCTACAAACGTAGATAGTTACAGGAAAGAAGCTTCAGGGTTGACGTGTAGCCCTGGTGGAGATGGATTTGTAGTGTTTGCCTGGTGGAAATTTGATGAGTAAGTTACTGCTGGGGTGCATGGAGTCAGCAGTTATTTTTAGCCCTTTTCTTTGCTCTGACGAAGAACAGGTCTTTTAATGTCGGCAGCTGACAGCCAATGATGATCTCGCTGTGTGGACCACTCATTGCAACCTCGACTTGGTGAGGGAGGAGGCAGTGGGAAAGCAAATGGTGATAGAGGTAGTCACAATGCTTTCAAAGATGGCTGAGAAAGAATTCATCAGAATACAGCACTGTGCACAAGTCGTAGGCACATACATATAGCTCGGGTGCCAAAGACTTTTCCACAGTACTGTATGCCTTGAGATGCCTATCTAAGAGCTTCTTCAATGCCTCAATTATATCTGTCTCTGTAACCACCGCTGGCAGTACATCCCAGGCACCCACCATAAATCATACACACATACACAATTGCTCTCTATCCCATGTCTACTGCACACCACTCTTCAACAAACAATGAAAAGCATTGTTAAATCCAATAGTAAACATGAATAACATTGTATGATTGACAGGAATGAACTCATTTCAAACATATTCTTGAGCTTCAGAAAGCTGAAAGTGGCTTGTACTTTCTTTATCAGAATGAAAGCCATGTGCATCAATAATTAGATACCAATTACTAAAGCCGACTCTTTTCTCTTTCATTTCATTTTCAGCTTCTTTACATGCTATAGCACCTCATAAAGTTGAAGATTCTCCTCGTTATTAAAGATTATCTATTGAAGATAAACACAAGAAGCATGCCCTATGAAAATAGGTTGAGTGAACTTGGCCTTTTCTCCTTGGAACAACGGAGGGTGAGAGGTAACCTGATAGAGGTGTATAAAATGATGAGAGAAATTGATTGTGTGGATAATCAGAGGCTTTTTCCAAGGGCTGAAATGGTTGCCACAAGAGATTCAGTTTTAAGGTGCTTGGGAGTAGGTACAGAGGAGATGTCAGGGGTAAGTTTTTTACGCAGAGAGTGGTGAGTGTGTGGAATGCACTGCCAGCAACGGTGGTGGAGGCGGATTTGATAGGGTCTTTTAAGAGACTCCTAGACAGATACATGGAGCTTAGAAAAATAGAGGGCTATGGGTAAACCTAGGTAATTTCTAAAGTAAGTCAGAGTCGGACTGTGGTCGGGTGCTTCCAGGATGCTGCATCGGCAAGTTTGTGGCGCTGGAAGCTCATGGCAGGGAGAGTTTTCTTCCTTCTCCCATCTGCGTGAAATGTGGGACTTTTGAGAGACGTTGAACTTTTTTTACTGTGCCCATGGCTTGTTCTTCATCAAGTTATGGTATTGTTGCACTGTTGTAACTATATGTTATAATTATGTGGTTTTTGTCAGTTTTTCAGTCTTGGTCTGTCTTGTGTTTCTGTGATATCACACCGGAGGAACATTGTATCATTTCTAAATGCATGCATTACTAAATGACAATAAAAGAGGACTGCGTGTCCTCATAATCTAATATGATCTAATCTAATCTAAATAAGTACATGTTTGACACAGCATCGTGAGCCACAGGGCTTTGTATTGTGTTGTAGGTTTTCTATGTTTCTATGTTTCTATGAGAAAATCTGCAGATGCTGGAAATCCAAAGCAGCACATATAAAATGCTGGAGGAACTCAGCAGGTCAGGCAGCGTCTATGATAAAGAATGAACTTTTGACGTTTCAGGCTGGGTCCCTTCATCAGGACTGAAAAGGAAGGGGGAAAGACACCAGAATAAAAAGGCGGAGGGAGGGAAAGAAGCATTATTTGGAAGCCAGATGGATGGGAAAGGTCAAGGGATGGAGAAGAAGGAATCTGATAGGAGAGAAGAGTGGAGGAGAAAGGGAAGGAGGAGGGGACCCAGGGGGAAGTCATAGGCAGGTGAGAAGAAGCGAAAGGCCAGAGTGGCCAATAGAAGAGGAGAGGGGGAGGGGAAAAATTACGGTAAGGAAAAGCTGATATCCATGTCATTGGGTTGGAGGGTACCCAGATGGAATATAATGCATTGCGCCTCCGCCCTGAGGGTGCTCTCATCCTGGCACAAGAAGAGGCTATGGACCGACATGCCAGAATGTAAATTAGAACTGAAATTAAAATGTATAGCCACTGGAAAGTTCTGCTTTTGCTGGATGGAGCGGACGTGCTCGATGAAGCAGTCCCCCAATTTACAATGGGTCTCACCAACATCGAGGAGGCCATATCGGGAGCACTGAACACGTTAGATAATGTCCACAGATTTGCAGGTGAAGTGATGCCTCACCTGGAAGGACTGTTTGTGGCCCTGAATGGAGGTGAGGAAGGAGATGTAAGGGCAGGTTTAGAACCTAGGCTGCATGTAAGGATAAGTGCTGGGATGGAGATTAGTGGGGAGAGATGAATGGTCAAGGGAATTGCTGAGGGAGTGATCGCTGCAGAAAGCGGGAGTGAGTGGTGAGTAAAGATAAGTTTAGTGGTAGGATACCTTTGGAGATGGTGGAAGGCAAAAACTGTCCTGATCATCCAAACAGTGGTCTACATCCTGTAAACCTTAAACCAAGTCCTGACGAACAGTCTCGGCCCAAAATGTCGACTGTATCTCTTCCTAGAGTTGCTGCCCGGCCTGCTGCGTTCACCAGCAACTTTGATGTGTGTAACTTTAAACCATGCTAGTTTGGAAATTTTTGGAGAGAACCAGCACCAGAAGAGAGCATCATGTAGGAAAATTACCTTCTTGTGCTGTCCTGCAATGAAATGCTGTTGGTTGATCTGATCAGGCTTCAAATATGCAGAGACATGAGGCAGATGCACTTTTGTAAGTAACATTATTCCTGATAGCTGTATGTGTAGATTTGAGTAGATACTGCTCATGATTGACAGCTTGATTGAGTGACTTTGAAATATAGTCACAGAAGGATGCAGCATAGAACAAGGCTATTCAGCCTATGTTCATGATGACCATGAACATCCTATATTAATCCATTTTTTAATCCTCATTAACCCTGCCCTGATTCTATCACCTCTGTACACATGAGAAGTAACTTCAAGAGGTCGATTAATCTGCTTTCTCCCATGTCTTTGTGATGTGGGAGGAAGCCAAAGCACCTGCTGGAAACCCACATGATCATAGGGAGGTTGTGCAGAGACAACACGGATGATCAGGGTTGAACCCCGATCGCTGGCACTATGTGGCAACAGCTCTACCAGCTGTGCCACGGCGCTGCCCTTGATCACCAGAGGACTGGGGCTCCCAACCTTTTTTATATTATGGTCCCCTACTGTTAACTGAAGGGTCTGTGGACCCCAGATTGGGGAACACCTTCTACAGAGCCTCATTACTTAATTGTTCCATCTTTTGATCATAATTATCTAATTCATGCTCACCTTGGGTGTTTGGAATACAGTCACTTTATTTGTTACACCTGCACACCTGCTCATTAATGCAAATATCTAATCAGCCAATCATCTGGCAGCAATTCAATGCATAAAAGCACGCAGAGGTGGTCAAGAGGTTCAGATGACGTTCAGACTAAACCCGAGAATGGGGAAGAAATTTGACTGAAGTGACTTTGACTGTGAGTGCCGGACTGGGTGGCTTGAGTGTTGTAGAAGCCGCTGATCTCCTGGGATTTGCTCACACAACAATCTCCAGAGTTACGGAGAAGAGCACGAGAAAACAAAAAAAAACATGCCGTGAGCAGCATTTCTGAGGGTGAAAACGTCTTGTAAGCGAGAGAGGTCAGAGGAACATAGTTAGCCTGGTTCAAGCTGACAGGAAGGTAACAGTAACTCAAATAACCTCACATTAGAACTGTGGTCTGCAGAAGAGCATCTCTGAAAGTACGACACGTCGAACCTGGAAGTAGATGGGCTACAGCAATAGAAGACTATGAACATTGGCTCAGTGGACACATTAATAGGTACAGGGTACCTCATAAAATGGCCACTGTGTGTATTTGTCACAATATTTGGAGAATTTATTCTGATTATGATTTTAATTGCTCTGTGTTTTCATCCAGAGGTGCACATCTGAATTTCTCTACCTTGGCTTCTAACAGAGTGGTCTTATCACTGTTGCTATCTTCATCTCTTTGGAAGAAGGGTTTTGATCTAAAGCATCAACTCTGTTTCTCTTTCCACAAACCCTGCTGCGTGCTTCCAGCAATTCTATTTTTGTTTCACCTCCCTGTGTTTGCTGCTGACTGAGACTGGGATCAAAGTGAGTCTGTTTGTCTGTTTGTCTGTTTTTGACGTAGCTTCACTACAGTTCCAAGGGTGCACATTCACACAATATTGGTTAACATGACACCTTGCTTTATCTGGTGTTTGGCTTTTGACTTTCAAGTGCTGCAATACCACCTTTTACAACATCTAACATCTATTTTGCTGATCTGTGCAATTGCTATTGGAACTTCCAAAAGAAAATTCATTAGGATTCACAAACAAGAGAAAATCTGCAGCTGCTAGAAATCCAAGCAACACACACAAAATGCTGGAGGAGCTCAACCTGCCAGGCAGCATCTATGGAAAAGAGTACAGTCAACATCTGAGCTGAGACCTACAACCAGAGGTCATTGGTTAAGGCCGAAAGCTGATAGGTTTAAGGGGAACATGGGGGGAAACTTCTTTACTCAGAGGATCGTGAAGTGTGGAGTGAGCTGCCAGCACAAGTAGTGCACGTGAGCTCAATTTCAATGTTTGAGAGAAGTTTGGACAAGTACATGGATAGTAGGGATATGGAGGCCCGTGGTGCCAGTGCACAGTGCAGATGGATGGGAATATATAGTTTAAGTGGTTTCACCATGGACTAAAATGGGCCAAAGAACCTGTTTCTGTGCTTTTCTCCTCCATAACTCTATGACTGACAGAAGAGAAAACCGAGTACTGACACGATGAACACTGTCAAAGATGGTGGACCTTCCTTAATGCCCAAGATGCCAGCAGCATAACAGGCAGCAGAAAGAGAGAGTTCTATTAGAAACTGTCATTTCCATTAAGGTTACTATCTTATAAGTCTTCTTAGAACTAAACTCAGACACATTGAGTTATTTGTAATCAACTTTTCAAGAGGCAATGCATAAACCAGCCCATGTGGTTCTGTCAGTGTTAGTCTTTGGTTTGTCCTCTTTTCTGTGATATCACTCCGGAGAAACATTGTATCATTTCTTAATGCATGTATGGATTTCTAAATGACAATATAAGAGGACTGAGTGTTCTCATAATCTAAATCTCTTAGAGCTCTGTTAAGAAACTTATCAAAAATACAATGTAATCATATTAACTGCCCGAGTTAAGAAATATTCCTACCATCTTAAAACCTTCTTCTATTCCTCCGCTAGTTCCTCCCTCTATAAATAACCTTAGGAACTGCACTGCTCTGTAAACACTTTAAACTTATTTTTATAATGCTGTTTATATTGTAAATACATTTATGAGCATCTTATTCCATATCCATACTTCTAACTTTATCTTATATAACTTTTATTCTTTATTATTGTTGAATGTTGTTGTTTATTGTTGCATGTCATGCCAACGCACCATAGCAAATTTCTAACTGTAAATGTAAAGTATTGTGCAAAACTCTAAGGCACATACATGTATAGCTAGGATGTCTAAGACTTTTTGCTCCCTACTGTAGCAATTTTATGTATTGACCTGTACTGCCACCACAAAAATAAAATACATTTCATGACATATGTGAGTGATGATAAACCTGATTGTGATTTGGGTCTTTGACTTGTAAGCTGCTGCAATATCAACTTTTCAAACATCCAGCAGTCTGGTATTATTTTTGCTGATCTCTGCAATTGCTGCTGGAATTTCCAAAAGAAAATTAATTAGACATGTTCCTTTCTCATGCACTGTTTATTCATAAAACCCTCGGATGTGTTGGCTGTTAGCACCACAACACATTTGACAGTGCTCCTGGTGTGGCCTTCTAAATATTGGTGAAACCCGATGCAGATTGGGAGACCGCTTCGCTGAATGCCTACACTTTGTCCGCCAGAGAAAGCAGGATCTCCCAGTGGCCACACATTTTAATTCCATGTCCCATTCCCATTCCGATATGTCAATCCACGGCCTCCTCTATTGTTGAGATGAAGCCACACTTAGGTTGGAGGAACAACACCTTATATTCTGTCTGGGTAGCCTCCAATCTGATGGCATGAACATTGATTTCCCTAACTTCCGTTAACGCCCCTCCTCCCCTTCTTACCCCATCCCTAATTTATTATTATTTTTTTTTCCTCTCTTTCCCTCTCACAATAGCTCCTTGCCTGTTCTTTGTCTTCCTCTGGTGCTCCCCTCCCTTTTCTTTCTTCAAAGGCCTTCCGTCCCATGATACTCTTCCTTCTCCAGCCTTGTATCCCTTTTGCCAATCAACTTCCCAGCTCTTGTCTTCATCCCTCCCCCTCCTGTCTTCTCCTATCATTTCGGGTCTCCCCCTCCGGCTTTCAAATCTCTTACTATCTCTTTTTTCTGTTAGTCCTGATGAAGGGTCTTGACCCAAAATGTTGACTGTACTTCTTCCTATAGATGCTGCCTGACCTGCTGTGTTCCACCAGCATTTTGTGTGTGTTGACAGTATGTTTTGATGTCTGCATGCCTGTTATGGACTAAGAGTGGGAAGAGGTCAGGGAAAGGGGAATCATAGTTGGGAAAAGGGGAAGGGAGAGGGGCGTCTTAGTTAGGGAAAAGGGGAAAGGAGAGGGAAGGGAGCAGGAAGTACTGGAGAGACAATCTGAAATGAACCAAATGATTAGAATCAAGCAATCTTGCCAGGTGTCTCAGGTCTAGGTGTGTCTGCACCCCCACCCTGGCACTCCTTCACTGCCACTTGTTCCACACCCCTCCTGCAGTGCTCCACCCGTGTCATTCCCAATATCCTTTGATCCTGCAAAATTTACAAACCCGCTTTCTGATCCATGTTGACAAACACAGTACTGTGCAAAAGTCTTAGTCACCCTAGCTCTATACATGTGCTTTAGACTTTTGCATATGGCAAATAAAGTTGATATTGGAACCGTGATCTTTGATGCAACAAAAACAATGCTACAATGAGACACAGGATCTTATCATGGTTTTGAAATTTTTTACTCTAACCTTCCTCACTGAAGGTGCAGGATTATAGTGCTTTTTTAATTTCTTAAATCTTTTTGCAAAAGATGTGTTGATATCTCTTAGGTCAGAGAATTGTATGTCTCGGGTCCACAAATTAACCAATCACTTTGTCCTCTCTTGAATTGCCTTGTTGAATATTTTGGTGGCGTGGCAGTTAGTGCAAAGCTTTACAGTGGCAGCTATAAGCTGGGGTTTTCATTCCCTACGTCTATCTCGACGTTCTCCTCGTGACTGCATGGCTTTCCTCCGGGTGCTGCGGTTTTCTCTCACAGTCCAAAGATGCACCAGTTGGTAGGTTAATTGCTCATTATAAATTGTCCTGTGATTAGGCTAGTGTTACATCAGGGTACTGCTGAGTGATGTGGCTCAAAGGGGTGTAAGGGCTTATTTCATGCTGTAGCTCTAGAAATAAATAAGTGTACAGTGTATGATCATATGTGCAAGACTAATGAAGGAGGTAGTGGAGGGGAACTGGTTAGGCTGCTCGGCAAGAAAATGGAGAAGACCCCCTCATGCCATTCTGTTATAGGATGGGGATGTTGAGGGACTGGACATCTGTGGTGAAAATAAGACCACTAGAGAGGCAGAGTGCACTGTTGCAGATGAAGGTTAGAAGAGAGTGAACAGCAGAGGAAATTATTGAGGCCATGTAAGAAAGAACAAGTTCTGAAGAATAAAAAGAAACTGCAATGATGGGTTGACAGGGACAGACAGGCCAGCATTTGACAGGGAGTAGCTATGGGTAACGTGTGATGGTCGGGAGAGGGATAATGACAACTTCAAGCTATGGGGGGGGGGAAGGAGGGTAATCTCCAGCGGTATCAAAGTCAGTAATGTAGAATCTCCAGGGTATAATATTTGGATCACTAAGTGTGAAGATTTTACACAACTTGAGTTGACGTGGTGTGGCGGAGGGAGTCTTAAGCTGATTTTGGGCCAGTACTCTGTTAAAATAGGGTTGTAGAGAAGGCTTTAAACTTAACAGGAATAGTCATGGGGCTTTAGATGGGGGATGTTGTAAGACCATAAGACCATAAGATGCAGGAGCAGAATTTCATCATGGCAGATCTATTTCCCCCTCAGCCCCAGTCCCCTGCTTTCTCCCCGTATCCCTTCTTACTCTGACTGATCAAAAACCTATCAACCTCTGCCTTAAATATACCCAATGGCTGGGTCTCCTCAGCCGTCTGTGGCAATGGATTCCACAGATTCACTACTCTTTAAATAAAGCTGAAGGCCTAATAGCAAAACAGCAGCTTTAGTAGTGGTAGAGAAAGTGTCAGAGAATTTAACAGTAACAGTGAACAAAACCAAATGAAGAAAATTGAACTCACAAGTTAAACCTAAGGTAGCTACAGCAGAATTAATTAATATAAATAGACACGCATTAAAAGTACAATTAGAAATAAATTAGTTTCATCTTACAGTCTTTGCAAAGGTGTGTGTTGGCCAAGGCTGGGAATTAAATGCTCAGCGGTACCTGACATTCAGAAAAGACAAGCAGAAAGGAAACAAGTGGGGGTTGGGGGTGGGTGGGGGTGTGGAGGTCAAGAGAAGGCTAATCGGAATAGTAAAGGGCATTAAGGCAGTGCTAAGAAATAATCTCGGCTCAGAAGTATTTTCAGTACGGATGAAGCAGTTAAATTCTAGGGACCTGAAATGCAGGGGTGCTGTGCATTGGCTTTCTTACTATAGTTACAGTCTTAGAGAAATAATGTGAAAAACCAGCGTGAGGAGATTCTGTCAATGGTAATACATTCACTACAAGTAGAAATATGCCTTATAGAGAACAGGCAAAAGCAACTAGTAGAACTGGTTGGTTTATGATTTGACAGATTACATCTGGGGCAGTTTCCTAGGACAATCTGCTGCAGAACACATTGTGGAATGGGCTAACCATAGACCTTCTCTTGTACGTTAAAACAGAGCTAATTGGTAATCTTGTAACAAGGCTTTCTTCTGGAAAATGGTCACAATATGGTAGCATTTTAGACTGACTTAGAGAATGATGTATTTCAGTTAGAAACTAGAATAATGGTAGTATAATAACTGCGGCAGGCGGAATTGTTTCCACATTGGTGCAGTGACCTGGGTGCTAAACTCTGTGGGATTTCTATGCTCTCCCTGTGATCATGTGGGTAGATGGGGTGGAATTTGTGATCCTGCTACTGCAGAATCAGAATCACTGACATATGTCATGAAAGTTGTTGCTTCATGGCAGCAGTAAAGTACAATAAATAGAAAATTGTTACAAGTTACCTTAAAAATAAGAAATAAATCATGCAAAAGAGGTATAGGGAGATAGTGTTTATGGCTTGTGGACCGTTCAAAAATCTAATTGCTTGGGGCAAAAAGCTATTCCTCAAATGCTGAGAGGAGACCTTCTGGTTCTGCTACCTGCTCCCTGATGTTAGGAATGAGAAGAGGACAGGTCCTGGATGGTGAGGTTTCTTAATGATGGCTGCCACCTTCTTGAGAATGACCTCAATGGTGAGGAAGCTTGTGCTCTTGATGGAGCTGGCCACGTCTACAATCCTCTACTGCTTCTTTTGATACTGTGCATTGGTGCCTCCATATCAGGCAGTGAATGTTCTCCACTGTACCTCTGTAGAAATCTGCTAGAGTCTTTGGTGACATACCACATCTCCTCCCACTCCTAATGAAGTATAGCCATTGGCATGCCTTTGTTGTGATTGCATCAATTTGTTGGGCCAAAGGTATATCATCTGAGACCTTGTTGCCTAGGAACTGAAAGCTGCTCCCTCTTTACTAAGTTGACTCCTCAATGAGGATTAATGTGCGACTTCCCAATTTCCCTTTTCTGAAGTCCACAATCAATTCCTTAGGCTTGCTGATGTTGAGTGTGAGGTTGTCATTGCAACACTACTCAACTAGCTGATCTATCAAAGCTATCAAATGGCTGAATATGTGAACAAGATAGCTGAATATGTTAACAAAATGACCTAAGTTTCCTCTTAGGCTCTAATTACATGGGAAGGCCTGTCTGAGAAGATTTAGAATATAGAATATAGAAATCTACAGCACATTACAGGCCCTTTGGCCCACAATGTTGTGCCAACCATGTACCCTATCTTTCTAATCTCCATGTACCTTTTAAGAATCT